>NC_042959.1:71156731-71334231 GCF_901001165.1 Salmo trutta | reverse complement strand
CAACTGCGACCTGGCCAAGATAAAGCAAAGCAGTTCGACACATACAACAATACAGAGTTACACATGAAATAAACAAACATACAATCAATAATACAGTAGAAAAATCTGTATACAGCATGTGCAAATGAGGTAGGATAAGAGAGGTAAGGCAATAAATAGACCATGGTGGTGAAGTAATTACAATATATATATATACAATATAATAAACACTGGAATGGTAGAATGTGCAGAAGATGAATGTGCAAGTAGAGATACTGGGGTGCAAAGGAGCAAGATAAATAAATAAATACAGTATGGGGATGAGGTAGATTGAATGGGCTATTTACAGATGAGCTATGTACAGGTGCAGTGATCTGTGAGCTGCTCTGACAGCTGGTGCTTAAAGTTAGAGAGGGAGATATGGGTCTCCAGCTTCAGTGATTTTTGCAGTTCGTTCCAGTCATTGGCAGCAGAGAACTGGAAAGAGAGGCGGCCAAAGGAAGAATTAGCTTTTGGGGGTGACCAGTGAGATATACCTGCTGGAGCGCGTGCTACGGGTGGGTGCTGCTATGGTGACCAGTGAGCTGAGATAAGGCGGGGCTTGTGTGTGTGTGTATAAAAGTTTTATGTGGTAGTTTATATTGTTGTGTAATAGAGAGATAGTGATGGTGGTTCACAGAGGAGGTTCTCACTGAGAAATACACAGAGAAATCATTTCTCTCTCTCAATTTCAATTCAAAGGGCTTTATTGGCATGGGAAACATATGTTTACATTGCCAAAGCAAATGAAATAGATAATAAACAAAAGTGAAATAAACAATCCAAAATTAACAGTGAACACATTTCAAATGTCATATTATGGCTATGGACAGTGTTGTAACGATGTTTTAATTAAATAAGATAAATAAGGGTTGTATTTACAATGGTGTTTGTTCTTCACTGTTTGCCCTTTTCTTTTGGCAACAGGTCACATCTTGCTGCTGTGATATCACACTGGTATTTCACCCAATAAATATGAGTTTATCAACATTGGATTTGTTTTCTAATTCTTTGTGGATCTGTGTAATCTGAGAGAAATATGTGTCTCTAATATGGTCATACATTTGGCAGGAGGTTAGGAAGTGCAGCTCAATTTCCACCTCATTTTGTCTTCTCTTGAGAGCCAGGTCTGCCTTCGGGGACATTTCTCAATAGCAAGGCTATTATCACTGAGCCCTCACTCTCTCTCACTCTCTTTCTCTCTCTTTCTCTCCCCATCTTTCTCCCTCTCTATCTCGCATGCACGCTCTCTCTCTCTCGCTCTCTCTCGCTCTCTCTCCCCCTCTTCCTCTCTGATGTGACTCTCTTACATTCTGAGCTTTTCTCTCTTTGTTGTTTTTCTACTCTATCTTCTAGGGAGGTCAGCACACAGTCGATCTCTCCCTCACACAAGCATGTACACTACTGTCCATGTCAGCCAAGTCCCCCGTCAATGACTAGATCAGTTATTCCTCTCCTTTTTATAGCAGTGTTTGTATGTGGGTTATGTAAAAGGGACTCCTGTGAAGCAGGGCTGAATGAGCTCAGCTTGGCCCAGCTCTGGGGTTGAAAGCAGCTCAAAGCAGCCCTCTGAAGACCATGCCAATCTACACACACACACACACACACACACACACACACACACACACACACGCACACGCACACGCGCACGCACACACACACACACACACACACACACACACACACACACACACACACACACACACACACACACACACACTGGTCCTGCCAATCTGGACTCTTTGTGGACTTTCCCTCCTTGTGGTATCATGACGATGCCCAGGGACTGTAGTCGTGAGAGGAATCCCAGAACACATGGAACCTAGAATGTGTGTGTGAGGTCACGGAGTTGTCACCTCATGCCAGAGAAGGGTCCCTCAGTTCATGTTAGTCATTTAGCCGATGCTCTAATTCAGCGTGACTCAGAACAAGTCATACAAATGAGGAGGTTATGAGAGGAATTCTGTGACTGACAGACCAACGGACCCCCTGGATAGCTCATACTAACCCCCCACTAGTCTAAAAAGGTTTCCCACAAAACCTTGCAAGTCCTACTTTACAAAAGGCTTTTCTAAACCGCATTTTCCAATGGAGCAGAAGTTGTGTTGATGTGGTGTTTGGTTTCCCTGGTGTTGCAATAGGGTGTTCTGTCTGTGTGTCTGTCTGTCTGTCTGTCTGTCTGCCTGTCTGTCTGTCTGTCTGTCTGTCTGTCTGTCTGTCTGTCTGTCTGTCTGTCATCCATGTCATCCATGTCTTTACTAGATTGTCTCTGAGCTTGAATGACAGCTGGAGTCTGGCTGGCTAATAAAAAGGTTTCCCACAAAACCTTGCAAGTCCTACTTTACAAAAGGCTTTTCTAAACCGCATTTTCCAATGGAGCAGAAGTTGTGTTGATGTGGTGTTTGGTTTCCCTGGTGTTGCAATAGGGTGTTCTGTCTGTGTGTCTGTCTGTCTGTCTGTCTGTCTGTCTGTCTGTCTGTCTGTCTGTCTGTCTGTCTGTCTGTGTCATCCATGTCATCCATGTCTTTACTAGATTGTCTCTGAGCTTGAATGACAGCTGGAGTCTGGCTGGCTAATATCTGTTACCACAGTGATGAAGGCAGAGAGAGAGGAGGATTGAGAGAGGGAGAGAGAAAACGGTAGGGCAGAATTATAGATTGAAAGAGGGGGACTGAATGAAAGAGAGAGAGAGACAGACCATTGTGTGTGTAGTGTGAAAAGTCTCTGTTACAAATCCACCCCTGGCTGTTTAGTCAGACTCTACTGATGCTAGCTGGGTCCTATCTGCTTGTCTGCTGCTGCTTCTCACTCAATTCAATTTAAGGGCTTTATTGGCATGGTCAACATATGTTAACATTGCCAAAGCAAGTGAAGTAGATAATAAACCAAAGTGAAATGAATAGTAAACATTACACTCACAGAAGTTACAAAATAATAAAGACATTTCAAATGTCATGTTATGTCTATATATAGTGTTGTAATGATGTGCAAATAGTTAAAATACAAAAAGGGAAAATAAATAAATATAAATATGGGTTGTATTTACATTGGTGTTTGTTCTTCCCTGGTTGCTCTTTTCTTGTGGCAACAGGTCACAAATCTTGCTGCTGTGATGGTACACTGTGGTATTTCACCCAGTAGATATGGGAGTTTATCAAAATTGGATTTGTCTTCAAATTCTTTGTGGATCTGTGTAATCTGAGGGAAATATGTGTCTCTAATATGGTCATACATTTGGCAGGAGGTTAGGAAGTGCAGCTCAGTTTCCACCTCATTTTGTTGGCAGTGTGCACATAGCCTGTCTTCTCTTGAGAGCCAGGTCTGCCTACGGCAGCCTTTCTCAATAGCAAGGCTATGCTCACTGAGTCTGTACATAGTCAAAGCTTTCCTTAAGTTTGGGTCAGTCACAGAGGTCAGGTATTCTGCCACTGTGTGCTCTCTGTTTAGGGTCAAATAGCATTCTGCTCTGCATATATTATTTGGTGTTTTAAGTTGTACACAGAGGATATTTTTGCAGAATTCTGCATGCGGAGTCTCAATTTGGTGTTTGTCCCATTTTGTGAATTCTCGTTCACAGCTTTGTGGAACTTACCTGTGGCACTGATGTTTAGGCCGAGGTATGTTTTGTTTTTTGTGTGCTCTAGGGCAACAGTGTTTAGATGGAATTTGTATTTGTGGTCCTGGCAACTGGACTGTTTTTGGAACACCATTATTTTTGTCTTACTGAGATTTACTGTCAGGGCCCAGGTCTGGCAGAATCTGTGCAGAAGATCTAGATGCTGCTGTATGCCCTCCTTGGTTGGGGACAGAAGCACCAGATCATCAGCAAACTGTAGACATTTGACTTCAGATTCTAGCAGGATGAGGCTGGGTGCTGCAGACTTTTCTAGTGCCCTCGCCAATTCGTTGATATATATGTTAAAGAGGGTGGGGCTTAAGCTGCATCCCTGTCTCACCCCATGGCCCGTGGAAAGAAATGTGTGTTTTTTCCCAATTTTAACTGCGCACTTGTTTGTGTACATGGATTTTATGTCATATGTTTTTCCCCTCAACACCACTTTCCATCAATTTGCATAGCAGACCCTTATGCCAAATTGAGTCAAAGGCTTTTTTGAAATCAACAAAGCGTGATAAGACTTTGCCTTTGTTTTGGTTTGTTTGTGTGTCAATTAGAGTGTGCAGGGTGAATACGTGGTCTGTCGTACGGTAATTTGGTAAAAAGCCAATTTGACATTTGCTCAGTACATTGTTTTCACTGAGGAAATGTACAAGTCTGCTGTTAATGGTAATGCAGAGGATTGTCCCAAAGTTGCTGTTGATGCATATCCTACGGTAGTTATTGGGGTCAAATTTGTCTCCACTTTTGTGGATTGGGGTGATCAGGCCTTGGTTCCAAATATTGGGGAAGATGCCAGAGCTAAGGATGATGTTAAAGAGTTTAAGTATAGCCAAGTGGAATTTGTGGTCTGTATAATTTATCATTTCATTGAGGATACCATCAACACCACAGGCCTTTTTGGGTTGGAGGGTTTGTATTTTGTCCTGTAGTTCATTCAATGTATTTGGAGAATCCAGTGGGTTCTGGTAGTCTTTAATAGTTGATTCTAAGATTTGTATTTTGTCATGTAGATGTTTTTGCTGTTTGTTCTTTGTTATAGGGCCAAAAAGTCTGGAGATGTGGTTTACCCATACATCTCCATTTTGGATAGATAACTCTTTGTGTTGTTTGTTTAGTGTTTTCCAATTTTCCCAGAAGTGGTTAGTCTATGGATTCTTCAATTACATTGAGCTGATTTCTGACGTACTGTTCCTTCTTTTTCCATAGTGTGTTTCTGTATTGTTTTAATAATTCACCATAGTGAAGGCGTAGACTCAAGTTTTCTGGGTCTCTATGTTTTTTTGTTGGATAGGTTTCTCAGTTTCTTTCTTAGGTTTTTACATTCTTCATCAAACCATTTGTCGTTGATGTTCATTTTCTTTGTTTTTCTGTTTGACAATTTTAGATTTGATAGGGAAGCTGAGAGGTCAAATATACTGTTTAGGTTTTCTACTGCCAAGTTTACACCTTCACTATTACAGTGGAACGTTTTGTCCAGGAAGTTGTCTAAAAGGGATTGAATTTGTTGTTGTCTAATTGTTTTTTGGTAGGTTTCCACACCCCATTCCTTCCATCTATAGCATTTCTTAATATTTTTCAGTTCCTTTGGCTTTAAGGCCTCGTGACTGAGTATTGCTTTGTTCAATTAGACTGTGATTTTGCTGTAATCTGATAGGGGTGTCAGTGGGCTGACTGAATGTTCTGAGAGACTCTGGGTTGAGGTCAGTAATAAAGTAGTCTACAGCACTACTGCCAAGAGATGAGCTATAGGTATACCTACCATAGGAGTCCCCTCGAAGCCTACCATTGACTATGTACATACCCAGCGTGCGACAGAGCTGCAGGAGTTGTGACCAGTTGGAAATGATTGACCACCTCTCTCTCGCTTTCTCTCTTTTTCTCTCCCTCTCTCCCTCTGTGTGCTTTTCTTTCTTTTTTGGTTTACTAAGATACTCGTTTTTGATGTGTTACTGTCTGTTACTGAAACCTCCCTCTCTCTGTCCTTCTGTTACTGAAACCTCCCTCTCTCTGTCATTCTGTTACTGAAACCTCCCTCTCTCTGTCATTCTGTTACTGAAACCTCCCTCTCTCTGTCATTCTGTTACTGAAACCTCCCTCTCGCTGTCCTTCTGTTACTGAAACCTCCCTCTCTCTGTCCTTCTGTTACTGAAACCTCCCTCTCTCTGTCCTTCTGTTACTGAAACCTCCCTCTCTCTGTCTTTCTGTTGCTGATACCACCCTCTCTGTCATTCTGTTACTGAAACCTCCCTCTCTCTGTCATTCTGTTACTGAAACCTCCCTCTGTCATTCTGTTACTGAAACCTCCCTCTCTCTGTCGTTCTGTTACTGAAACCTCCCTCTCTCTGTCGTTCTGTTACTGAAACCTCCCTCTTTCTTTGATCATCCCTCATGCTTCTTTCGCTGTCACAAGTCCTCCAACACCCTAGAGAGATGGATTACATGCTAATGGAACCTAGGGCACCTGTGTGTGTGTGTGTGTGTGTATGTGTATGTGTGTGTGTGTGTGTGTGTGTGTGTGTGTGTGTGTGTGTGTGTGTGTGTGTGTGTGTGTGTGTGTGTGTGTGTGTGTGTGTGTGTGTGTGTGTGGCGTGGAAATTCTAATCAATAATGAGGAGAGACGAGGTCAATCACCAATCAGGATATTACTTTATTCAAAACGTATTAATAACATCGATTACTTATTATTATTTTATTTCATTGAATATACGAAATATACAATAGACTTGCAGTGAAGCCGCTCAACAACTACATCATACCAGTCATCCAATAGACTCCCATTCAGAGCGACACACAGAAGCATCCAGGTCAATGCCCTGCTTAAGGGCACGTTGACAGATCTCCCACCAGGCCAAAAAACATGAACCCGAACCCTCCAAGATCCCCCCACAGTTCCCCAATAGCTGTTCCTCAACCATTCGAGACCCCTCCCACAGTGCCCCCCAAGAATAAAAATAGAAAACACAATTAATTCCGTTCCCCACCCCCAAGAACCCCCCAATGCACCAACAACCAAGAGAATTAACTAAAGAGACAGAAGAAAACAGCAAAAAAAAATAAAAAACATCAAGGATAACTAAAATCATAACAGCAATGCCAACTGTATATGTTTGTGTGCATGTCTGGCACTATTACATGTATGTGTGTGTTCTTGTATGTGTTTATTTGAGTGAGAGTGAGAGTGTGTGTATATGCAAACCGGCATTAGCTGTAAAAACACTGCCCCTCAGTGTCATTCAAACATACTTTTTATTCTGTTTTATTTTGACTTTATTTTTGACTTTTATCTTTGACCATCATTCTATCTCCCGCACAGCAACTCCACTCCCACTTGTCTCAAATTCCACATCCCAACCCTCAGCTTCCCTCAGCCCATCCCACCTATCTCTGCTGACCACCCTCTTCGGATTTCTACGCAACATATATCTTTCAACTATGCTTTGATGTTTAATGTCCAATTTCAATCTATCTAATCAAATAGAATCCACAGATTGCAAGTTGAAGATAAATACTTTTACTAAGAGTATTAGTATATTAGTAATTGACTGACCCGGTCTCTCCAGATCTCCTAACAGTACTATTTCTAGGGTAAATTTTAGATCAATACTATGCATTTTTAGCCATTCCTGAACCTGAGACCAGAAACAGGCTACCTGTATCCTCACAACAAAATCTGCAGAGCTTCGATGAATTTATGCCCCAAATATTCAACATTTTGTTGGTGGCAAGAATTCTACATAATAATAATCTATATAATAATAATAAGTCTTGAATCTTGCGTTGTTTTATATATCAACTCATACACCTTGTACCATGGAATCGGTACATCAAAAATCTCTTCCCAACTATTTTGCAATCTGTACTGCACAGTTGTCAACATCCTGGTCCTCAAATGAAACTGGTATACTTTCCTATTTATGCTATTTTTATTCCTCCGCCAGTTTTGATCCTTTATATTGGGCAGACAGACCGGTTCTCTACCTCCTCCCGCTGCCACCTACCTCCTCAATTTTTGGGTAATGCTATAGTCAATTGGTGGTACTCTTGGATTGAACACCTTCCCATACAATTCTGATAACTCCAAGAAGGACCTAACTCTACCATTCCAATTTACAATATAATTTAAGAACAAAATACCCTTTTCAAACATCTTTCCCATAAATACAGGTATTTTATCAACTAGCACATTTGAGTTCAGCCATAATATTTGTTGTAATATTTGTTCTATCTTTTCAGGGGGATGAAATTTTAATTGTAGCCAGCTCTGCAATGCTTGTTTGAAAAAGAGAGATACTTAATTAATTGAAAATGAGACATGCAATCTGCACAAAGGAAAAGGCCATTTTTAAACAATGCTTTTCTTAGTAATCTACATGAGAACCATTTAGGGTTGAGGTAAAACTTTTGAATAAGTGAAGCTTTTAGAGAGAGGTTTAGTGCTTTTATATTTAATAATCTCAACCCACCCAATTCATATTCATTATATAGATAGGCATGCTTTATTTTGTCTAGTTTAGCTTCCCGGATAAAGCAAAATATTTTTTGCTCATATGATTTGAAAAACGAATCATCAGGAGTTGGCAGCACCACACGTAAGTGAGTAAACTGAGATATGACTAAGGAGTTAATCAGGGCAATTTTTCCATAAATAGACAGGTATTTACCTCCACGGTTGCAGGATCTTTTCTATTTTTACAAGTTTTCTATTGAAATTCATTGTGGAGAGTTTATTTATATATTTTATGATATGAATACCAAGTATGTCTACTTCACCATCAGCCCATTTTATAGGTAAACTGCAGGGTAATGTAAAAGTTATATTTTTAAAGATGTAATACTGTACACTTCTCATAATTAGGTTGTAGTCCAGAGAGTACAGAAAAGTTATAAAACTTGAGTCATAGGCATACATGGACACCTTTGTTTTTAAGCCTTGGATTTCTAATCCTCTAATGTTGTTATTGGATCTAATTTTAATATCTAGCATTTCGATGGCCATAACAAATAGATATGGTGACAGGGGACACCCTTGTTTAACTCCTATTGACAATTCAAAACTCTCTGAGAAGTAGCCGTTATTTACTATTTTACACCTGGGGTTGCAATACATTATTTTTGCCCATTTTATAAGAGAATCGCCGAAATTGAAAGAATCCAGGCATTTATAAATAAAATCCAGTCTTACTTTATCAAATGCCTTTTCAAAATCCGCTATAAATACCAGGCCTGGCTTCTTAGATGTTTCATGATGTTCTATTATTTCTAGTAGTTGTCGTATATTATCTCCAATGTATCGTCCATGTAAAAAACCTGTCTAATCAGGATGAACAATACCTGGTAAAACCCTTTTTAATTCTGAGTGCAATGCATTTCGCCAGTATTTTTGCATCACAACATTGAAGTGTAAGGGGCCTCCAGTTTTTTAGATAGACTGGGTCTTTATATTTGCCATCTGGGTCTTGTTTTAATAATAGAGAAATCAGACCTTCCTGCTGAGTACATGACAGACTACCATTGCTATAGGAGTAGTTAAAACAATCTAACAATGGAGCTTTTAGTATAACAAAAAAGTCTTGATATACCTCTACCGGTATGCCATCAAGCCCTGGGGTTTTTCCAGACTGAAAGGATTTAATAGCCTCAAAAAGTTATTCCTCTGTAATTTGGCCTTTGCACTGATCTTTCTGTACATTTGTTAATTTTCCATTTTTTATATTATTTGGAAGGAATTCCTTACCGTAATCTTCATTCAGTGGGAGAGGATGAGATGGAAAAAAGAACATCTGCTTAAAATATTTATTTTCCTCTTTTAAAATATAATTCGGAGAATCATAGATGACGCCGTCTTCAGTAACGAGCTTCTGCAAATTATTTTTGTTAGCGTTCCTGTATTGGAGATTCAGGAAGAATTTTGTGCATTTTTCTCCATGTTCCTTCCAGTTTGCTTTATTTTTGTAATAGATTACATTAGATCGTTCTTGAATAAGTTCCTCAAGTTCTTTTTGTTTTTCCTCTAACTTGTTTTGCATCTCTGTAGTATTGTTTTTATTGCTATCTACCTGTACTATTAGTTCATGGATTTTCCTTGTTAGTCTTGTCTCTTTAGCCAGAAACTGCTTTTTTATTATTGATGAATATTGAATTGAATGACCTCTGAAGGTACATTTAAAGGTATACCAAACAATAAGGGGATTTGCTGAACCTATATTATACTGGAAAAATTCTGTTATAAATTATTTTGTCTTAGTTAAAAATAAATTGTCCTCCAGTAAACTTTGATTAAATTTCCAATATCTCTGTCCACGTGGAAAATCTATAATAGTTATGTGAATGCCAATTAGATGATGATCCGATCGCATTCTGTCTCCTATTAAAACTTTTTTAACCTTTGATGAAAGAGACAAGAAAGTAGTCAAGATGACTAGCTTGATTGTCTCCTCCATGTATATGTCACTAGGTCTGGATTTTGTAGTCTTCTAAATATCCAGTATTTATAATGTGTCCATAATATTTGTGATTTCCTTAAGGGCACGGTGATGATAGTTTGTAGAGGGATTACCTTTATGGTCCATTGAGGTACTTACAGTGGGTGAAAAAAGTATTTGATCCCCTGCTGATTTTGTACGTTTGCCCACTTACAAAGAAATGATCAGTCTATAATTTTAATGGTAGGTTTATTTGAACAGTGAGAGACAGAATAACAACAAGAAAAACGCATGTCAAAAATGTTATAAAATGATTTGCATTTTAATGAGGGAAATAAGTATTTGACCCCTCTGCAAAACATGACTTAGTACTTGGTGGCAAAACCCTTGTTGGCAATCACAGAGGTCAGACGTTTCTTGTAGTTGGCCACCAGGTTTACACACATCTCAGGAGGGATTTTGTCCCACTCCTCTTTGCAGATCTTCTCCAAGTCATTAAGGTTTCGAGGCTGACGTTTGGCAACTCGAACCTTCAGCTCCCTCCACAGATTTTCTATAGGATTAAGGTCTGGAGACTGGCTAGGCCACTCCAGGACCTTAATGTGCTTCTTCTTGAGCCAATCCTTTGTTGCCTTGGCCGTGTGTTTTGGGTCATTGTCATGCTGGAATACCCATCCACGACCCATTTTCAATGCCCTGGCTGATGGAAGGAGGTTCTCACCCAAGATTTGACAGTACATGGCCCCGTCAAATGATGCAGTGAAGTTGTCCTGTCCCCTTAGCAGAAAAACACCCCCAAAGCATAATGTTTCCACCTCCATGTTTGACAGTAGCGATGGTGTTCTTGGGGTCATAGGCAGCATTCCTCCTCCTCCAAACACGGCGAGTTGAGTTGATGCCAAAGAGCTCCATTTTGGTCTCATCTGACCACAACACTTTCACCAGTTGTCCTCTGAATCATTCAGATGTTCATTGGCAAACTTCAGACGGGCATGTATATGTATTCTTGAGCAGGGGGACCTTGCGGGCGCTGCATGATTTCAGTCCTTCACGGCGTAGTGTGTTACCAATTGTTTTCTTGGTGACTATGGTCCCAGCTGCCTTGAGATCATTGACAAGATCCTCCCGTGTAGTTCTGGGCTGATTCCTCACAGTTCTCATGATCATTGCAACTCCACGCGGTGAGATCTTGCATGGAGCCCCAGGCCGAGGGATATTGACAGTTATTTTGTGTTTCTTCCATTTGCGAATAATCGCACCAAATGTTGTCACCTTCTCACCAAGCTGCTTGGCGATGGTCTTGTAGCCCATTCCAGCCTTGTGTAGGTCTACAATCTTGTCCCTGACATCCTTGGAGAGCTCTTTGGTCTTGGCCATGGTGGAGAGTTTGGAATCTGATTGATTGATTTCTTCTGTGGACAGGTGTCTTTTTTACAGGTAACAAGCTGTGGTTAGGAGCACTCCCTTTAAGATTGTGCTCCTAATCTCAGCTCGTTACCTGTATAAAAGACACCTGGGAGCCAGAAATCTTTCTGATTGAGAGGGGGTCAAATACTTATTTCCCTCATTAAAATGCAAATCAATTTATAACATTTTTGACATGCGTTTTTCTCGATATTTTTGTTGTTATTCTGTCTCTCACTGTTCAAATAAACCTACCATTAAAATTATAGACTGATCCTTTCTCTATCAGTGGGCAAACGTACAAAATCAGCAGGGGATCAAATACGTTTTCCCCCCACTGTAACACTGTGTTATAGTCTCCTACCATAATGATATGATCATTTGTTGCTTGTAAGTTCAATAAATTGGTATAAATGTTTTTGAAGAAGTATGGATCATCCTGAATTGGACCATATAGATTAATGAGCCAAATGTTTTTTTTCGTCCACTTTCATATTCAAAAAGATCCACCTTCCTTGCGGATCATTCCTGACTATTTGCACATTCAGATTGACATTTTTGTTAATATCATCACACCTTTTGAGTTCCTCTGTCCATGACAAAAAATTATTTCACCACCCCATTCCTTTTTCCACGCAACTTCATCTAAGGATGTAGAGTGAGTTTCTTGTAAGCAGTATATGTTATATTCCTTTTCTTTTAGCCACGTAAAGATTGATCTTCTTTTTTTATATCTGCTAAACCATTACAATTATAACTGGCTATACTTATTTCACCCCTTACCATGACTAGATACTATTCTCGATTAATTATTGCAATAATGAAGCTGGTCGACGACCCACCTGTAGGTGATTCGTTGAGAGCCCAACAAGGGGATTTGAGCCACAGCATTTTATAGCAAAGTCCATCCTCCTGAATGTTCATGACAAACAACAGATGTCTGGAATGGGTCACACGGTTAGGATTTTTATGAAAGATACTAATAATTCACAGCAGACTGTATCTGCTGTAAAGACTGTTCTCATTGTGTAGAAACCAGGGTCTGGCCCCCAAAACAAAGTTCCTCTCATCATTATCCATACCCGAACCATCTCCACCCTGGTACCTCCCGGCACAAACAAAACAACAACCATTTGATGCAATAACAGTATTATTAACACAATCTTGTAATTTCTCCATGATATGTGTGTGTTTTTTTGTTTGTGTTAATGTGTGTGTGTGTGTGCGTGTGCGTGTGCGGGGGTAGGTGAAAGGCGAAAGCAAAGAGCTGACTTTGCGTCTTTGTCTGACCAATAAAGTATTCAAATCCCAAAATAATTAAAGCTGAAATCTGTTATCAGCGTCCTCCATTACGGCACTGTGTGTCCTCCATGTGGGCTCAATACGTACGCCAGTCTCTCTCCAGGCCCCCGCTCAGCATGGGGGCTGATACAGAACACAGAAGCTGAATCTTAAACACACACACCCTGTCAGAACAAAGAAGTAAACTGTGTGTCTCAATGTCGGACGGTTTGGGGTTGGAGGACACACACAAGGATGGTGAGATGTGCATAAGGAGGCTGATCTCTCTACCTTTCTCTCTCTTTCACTGTTCCTATGCTTTTTATTCTTCTCTGCTCATCTCTGCCATCCATCTCTCCCCGTCTATTTTCACTCCCCGTTTCTATCCCTCTTTCCTCTCTCTTACTCCTCTCTCTCTCTCTCTCTCTCTCTCTCTCTCTCTCTCTCTCTATCTATCTCTTCTCCCTTGCTGTTTGTATTACTGTAACAGAATGTCTGTTAGTCATCTAAAACCCAGTTCCCCTTCTCTCTGTCTCTCACTTTCTCTCCCTTCCCCTCTCTCTCATTACTCTCTCTCTCCATTCCTCTTTCTCTCCCTTCCCCTCTCTCTCATTACTCTCTCTCTCCATTCCTCTTTCTCTCCCTTCCCCTCTCTCTCATTACTCTCTCTCTCCATTCCTCTTTCTCTCCATTCCTTTTTCTCCATTCCTCCCTCACTCTCCCCCTATTCCTTGTTTGTCGATGTTTCATGCCAATACGTGTGTGTGTGTGTGTGTGTGTGTGTGTGTGTGTGTGTGTGTGTGTGTGTGTGTGTGTGTGTGTGTGTGTGTGTGTGTGTGTGTGAGAGAGAGAGAGAGTGTGTGTGTCTGACCAGCTGTTTGGCGTCTGCTTGGTCATGTGACTGGTGTCGCTACCTCACACACACACACACACACACACACACACACACCCAGATACGCATGGGCATACACATACAGGCACACACTTTCAGATTCTTTATACACGAAATCCTCTACTTGGTCTCTGTATGCCCCCGAGATACATTTTGAAACACTCCATCTCTTAGTCAGTGGAAATATTATTCCCGCCTCCACAGCACTGGCTGTTGATTGGGTGTTGACAGGCGGTTGGAGGTGATTGATTGCTCACTGGGCCAATGTTGGGAGTGGGTCTGTTGAGGTGCAGCGCGCTGGTGTGATTATAGATTTTAGTGTCACTCCCGATGCTCCAACTAATAAACATCCAGGGAAGTACAGAGTCTGATATTGGGGTAGAGCCTGGCGTTCCCATAGATACAGTACCTCAGCAGAGCATAAAACACCCTGATGCAGCATTAATGGTTGCACCAAACACCTAACAACTCAACTGACACCAATAAAGAACTTACCAGCATAGGTAGAGGGCAGTGTGTTACTGTGTGTGTGTTATGTCTGGGTTGTCCTTCCTGTTGTCTAGTGTTCGGATATCAAATCCAATTTTATTAGTCACATTCTTCATAAACAACAGGTGTAGACTAACAGTGAAATGCAGACTTCCCAACAATACAGAGAGAAATAATAGAACAATAATAACACAAAGAATAAATACACAATGAGTCATGATAACTTGGCTATATACACTGGGTACCAATACTGAGTCATGATAACTTGGCTATATACACTGGGTACCAGTACTGAGTCATGATAACTTGGCTATCTACACTGGGTACCAGTACTGAGTCATGATAACTTGGCTATATACACTGGGTACCAGCACTGAGTAATGATAACTTGGCTGTATACACTGGGTACCAATACTGAGTCATGATAACTTGGCTATCTACACTGGGTACCAGTACTGAGTCATGATAACTTGGCTATATACACTGGGTACCAGCACTGAGTAATGATAACTTGGCTGTATACACTGGGTACCAATACTGAGTCATGATAACTTGGCTATATACACTGGGTACCAGCACTGAGTCATGATAACTTGGCTGTATACACTGGGTACCAATACTGAGTCATGATAACTTGGCTATATACACTGGGTACCAGCACTGAGTCATGATAACTTGGCTGTATACACTGGGTACCAGTACTGAGTCATGATAACTTGGCTGTATACACTGGGTACCAGTACTGAGTCATGATAACTTGGCTATATACACTGGGTACCAGCACTGAGTCATGATAACTTGGCTGTATACACTGGGTACCAGTACTGAGTCATGATAACTTGGCTGTATACACTGGGTACCAGTACTGAGTCATGATAACTTGGCTATATACACTGGGTACCAGTACTGAGTCCATAATAACTTGGCTATATACACTGGGTACCAGTACTGAGTCATGATAACTTGGCTATACACACTGGGTACCAGTACTGAGTCATGATAACTTGGCTGTATACACTGGGTACCAGTACTGGTCAGTGCATACTCTGAGTACGTGTCCTGGTAATCCGTCTGGCCCCGTGGCCTTGTGAATGTTGACCTGTTTAAAGGTCTTACTTACAACGGCTACGTCAGGGAGCCCACTCATTTGTCTCTCTTGAGCTGTTCCTCTTCCGTGTCCCGGGGATTAGGGCCTGGTTTGAAATGAGCAGTACATCCACAGCTGCCGACCCGTTGAAGTAGAAATCTTCATCTAAATTGAGGTTAGTGATCACTGTTCTGATGTCCAGAAGATGTTTTCAGTTATAGGAAATGATGGTGGAAATATTATATGCAAAAATGATGAACTAAAAAAAGTTAAGATCAGCGTAAAAAAACACAAAATAATTGGTCAGGAGCCGGTAAGATGGCAGCTATCCACTGCAGCGCTGTGTGTATAGCTCATATATCTCTGTCCCAGATTGGGGCTGCAGTATGTAACCCAATGGGGAATCTTAGGCCCAGTTTTGCTGAGAAAGCATTCATAGACTGACTGGCCCTTGTGTATTAGTCTCTCTCTCTCTTTCTGTTTTTCTCTCTTTCTGTTTCTCTCTCTTCCTGTTTCTTTTTTTCTGATTCTCTTTCACCCTGTCCCTTTCTTTTGTCTGCTCACTTTTCTGCTCATTCTCTCTCTTTCGCTCTCTTTCTTAAGTACAAACACATCCACAACATGCCCTTGAATATTAAGTATTTTTTCAATTGTGTGTTTGTGTGATCATGCGCGCGCGTGTGTGTGTGTGTGTGTGTGTGTGTGTGTGTGTGTGTGTGTGTGTGTGTGTGTGTGTGTGTGTGTGTGTGTGTGTGTGTGTGTGTGTGTGTGTGTGTGTGTGTGGAAGTAGTCCTCAATCAGTAGCAGCTGATAATTGGTGGTATGGATGCTCTGACGCTTAGAAACAATCCTGGAGATAACCAGAGAATACTGTCATTTCATTAACACTCTTCCATCCCTTTAACCGACACAGAGCTCTGAATTCATATCTGTAATTGTCTAACTTTTCTCCTCCTCTGTTTCCTGTTCTCTTCTCCCCAGTGATCTTCTGTCTTCAAAGTACGTGGAGAGGCATATTTCAGAAAATGGGAAGGCTGTCATCTTCAAAGTAAGAACCTGAGCCCCGTATGGAAATCCTGTCTCTGAATTAGAATGTTGTTTCAGAAATGAGATGGTTTGATGAGAACCTGCTGATAGGGTGCACTACGGTGTTGTGTCATTAACTACCAATGGTTGATCCTTAAAACTCTTCATCTGGGATTAACAACATCCTCATAGCTCGCTGACCGTACTGTAGTCTGGACATCCACCTCTCTGTGCCACGGTAATCTCAGAGATTACCAGTGAGATTAGGATGGCCAGATCATAGTTAAACAGTTAAAAATATTATTAAATTATTAGGGGAATAATAATCCACAATTTACAGATTATTATCTCTTCCTGTTATTACTAGGATATACTTTATTAGCCATCAACAGTCTTTACAGTGGCCAACTATGTAATAATGTTTATTAACAGCTGAGAAGCAGCAAGGTAGAATAACATTATTTCTGATGGTAAGAAGCCAAGAACAGATTTGTTCTGTCAGACTTGTAACACCATGTAGATTAGACCTGTCATGTAACATCGACACCATGTAGATTAGACCTGTCATGTAACATCGACACCATGTAGATTAGACCTGTCATGTAACATCGACACCATGTAGATTAGACCTGTCATGTAACATCGACACCATGTAGATTAGACCTGTCATGTATCATCGACACCATGTAGATTAGACCTGTCATGTAACATCGACACCATTTAGATTAGACCTGTCATGTAACATCGACACCATGTAGATTAGACCTGTCATGTAACATCGACACCATGTAGATTAGACCTGTCATGTAACATCGACACCATGTAGATTAGACCTGTCATGTAACATCGACACCATGTAGATTAGACCTGTCATGTAACATCGACACCATGTAGATTAGACCTGTCATGTAACATCGACACCATGTAGATTAGACCTGTCATGTAACATCGACACCATGTAGATTAGACCTGTCATGTAACATCGACACCATGTAGATTAGACCTGTCATGTAACATCGACACCATGTAGATTAGACCTGTCATGTAATATCGACACCATGTAGATTAGACCTGTCATGTAACATCGACACCATGTAGATTAGACCTGTCATGTAACATCGACACCATGTAGATTAGACCTGTCATGTAACATCGACACCATGTAGATTAGACCGTTCCTGAACCAACACCCCGCTACTAGCTCTGACTTTGCTGATAGCTACTTTCAGGAAGAATGTACTTACTATGACTGAGATGTGTGGTTGTTCCACCTAGCTATCTGAAGATGGATCCACTAACTAAGTAGCTCTGGATAAGAGTGTCTGCTAAATGACTACAATGTAAAAAAGATTATTTGATTAATCGCTCTTATCTGGTCCATCTGAGATCACTGTTCAGACCGATTTAGCTCCTCTCTCTCTCTCTCACACACACACACACACACACACACACACACACACACACACACACACACACACACACAAACAATGCAGTTTGCTAGGTGTTTCTTGCCTTTATGAGAACTGGAGCAAAAGGTTCAGAGGAGGGGAGGAAGAGAGGTGCTGGATAATAGAGCACAGCCCTGCTTATAAATAGCTCTCTCTTCCTATCTTCCTCTCTCTCTCTTTCTCTCTCTCTCTTCCTCTTGTTCTTCCGCTCTCTCACTCTCTCTCTCTCTAACTCTCTCTGACTCTCTCAAGCTCTTTCCATCACACTCTCTCTCTCTCCCTTTCTCTCTCTCTCTCTCTCTGACTCTCTCCCTCTCCCCCATTGACTGAGAGTGATATCACAGGAGTACTTCCTCCCCAGAGAAGAAGTAGGAAGGAGAGGGGAACTCTAATGACAACAGAAGTAACATTCCTCTCATCCATAGATAGTGATATAGATAGACAGGCTTTGATGGTCAGTGTCTCCCTCCACATTCCTCACTCCCTCTCTTTCCATCTCTTTCTCTCTCTCCCTCCTTCCTGAGAGAGTTGTGGTAGAGAGTGAGTGTTGTGGTAGAGAGAGAGGGAGTCATGGTATGCAGCGGGGCAGTGCAGAGCTGCCTCCCTGTGTTCGGCCCAGGGGAGGGTGTAGTGCAGGAATTGATCCAGTGATAAAAGCTGTTTTCCCTCTGAGAGGCCGGCTTCCTGTCTAATGGCAGTTAGACCAGGAGAAATAGACCAGGAAGAGACAGCACTTAGACATCATACAAATCTATATGAATAAATATGGCTTAATGTACCACACGCCCAGGCAGCCTAACGCAGCAGAATGGGCCTAAGCACTCTGTGGTTTAAAAAAGCCTGAGAGATGGAGAGAGAGACATCGAGGGGGAGGGGGAGAGAGACATCGAGGGGGAGGGAGAGAGAGACATCGAGAGGGAGGTGGAGAGAGACATCGAGGGGGAGGTGGAGAGAGACATCGAGGGGGAGGGGGAGAGAGACATCGAGGGGGAGGGACAGAGAGACATCGAGGGGGAGGTGGAGAGAGACATCGAGGGGGAGGGGGAGAGAGACATCAAGGGGGAGGGACAGAGAGACATCGAGGGGGAGGTGGAGAGAGACATCGAAGGGGAGGGAGAGAGAGACATCGAGAGGGAGGTGGAGAGAGACATCGAGGGGGAGGTGGAGAGAGACATCGAGGGGGAGGGGGAGAGAGACATCGAGGGGGAGGGACAGGGAGACATCGTGGGGGAGGTGGAGAGAGACATCGAGGGGGGAGGGGGAGAGAGACATCGAGGGGGAGGGACAGAGAGACATCGAGGGGGAGGTGGAGAGAGACATCGAGGGGGAGGGACAGAGAGACATCGAGGGGGAGGTGGAGAGAGACATCGAGGGGGAGGGAGAGAGAGACATCGAGGGGGAGGGGGAGAGAGACATCGAGGGGGAGGGGGAGAGAGACATCGAGGGGGAGGGGGGAGAGAGACATCGAGGGGGAGGGGGAGAGAGACATCGAGGGGGAGGGGGAGAGAGACATCGAGGGGGAGGGAGAGAGAGACATCGAGGGGGAGGAAGAGAGAGACATCGAGGGGGAGGGAGAGAGAGACATCGAGGGGGAGGGGGAGAGAGACATCGAGGGGGAGGGAGAGAGAGACATCGAGGGGGAGGAAGAGAGAGACATCGAGGGGGAGGGAGAGAGAGACATCGAGGGGGTCGATCATTGCTGTGGCTTCCTGTCAGTAGATGATCTGATGAGAGAAACAAGAGGAAGGTTAAGATAGGATAGAGGGATGAGAGGAGGAGTAGTGAGGAGGAGAAGATCTCCCTCTCAGATCCTTAAATGTGTTCAAGGGATGCATCTGACCTGGTTGAGCCCCCAGAGCATTTCGCTGCACCTGAGATAACATTTGCATTTCTGTATACGCAACCAATAAACTTTGATTTGGGACACACATGTCCCTGTAGTCTTGATTCTGTCGAACATATTAGTATTCACAGACACCCCTTGGTCTGTGTGAGCATATACTCTGTGATAGATTACTTCAGTCTCGGGATCTAAGGGTGAATGCTTTGTGATTGATTGCTCTGTTTTAATCTCCTTATGAAATGCTCAGTGATAGATTGCTCTTTCTTCAGAGTGTGCAGCAGTGTGTGTACAGTATGTGAAGTACGTGTATATGGTGTGGTCAGGACAATGACCCTGTCCATAAAGAAAACAGGCACTCGTGTTGATGTGTAAGGAGTAGATATGTGTTTAAATTGATGGTAGTAGCTCCACCTTTCAACACATTGCTGACATCTTTGGTTGTTTCTGGCCAGGAGGTTGGATTGGCTCTAAAGTTACTGACAGTTGTGTTAATCTATCTCTCTATCTTCATCTCTCTCTCTCTCTCTCTCTCTCTCTCTCTCTCTCTCTCTCTCTCTCTCTCTCTTCATCTCTCTCTCTCTATCTTCATCTCTCTCTCTCTCTCTCTCTCTCTCTCTCTCTCTCTCTCTCTCTCTCTCTCTCTCTCTCTTCATCTCTCTCTCTCTATCTTCATCTCTCTCTCTCTCTCTCTCTCTCTCTCTCTCTCTCTCTCTCTCTCTCTCTCTCTCTCTCTCTCTCTCCTCTCTCTCTCTCTCTCAGGGAGGAGAACATTGTTATTACCAGGGGATAGTGCGGGACATCCCTGAATCCTTTGTGGCCCTCTCCACCTGCCATGGCCTGCAGTGAGTATTCTGTCTGTGTGTGTGTTTTCCTCGGATCAGTATTTCCTTCCCCCTGTGTCCCAGTCTCAGGCCTAAATAGCAATTATCCCATTTAGACATTATGCCAGTATAATTATTGCAGACTAGCTGATCTCTCTCTCTCTGTTTATTGTGTGTGTGTGTGTGTGTTGTCCAGTCATGACACACAAAGGCCGCCACTCAGAGCCAGTTTCCTTTATGTTGTGTTGGTCCCACCTGGACCTGATCCCAAGGCTCTTACAGGGAGCTGAACTGAACACCAGGGAACACCATTTGGGTAGCTTGATGCTACCAACCACCTCAACATACACATACAGTCATACTTTATTTCTCTTTCTGTTCACACACAAACACATCTCTCTTCCTCTCTTTCTTCTCTGTCTCCATCCTCTCTCTCCGTCCTCTCTCTCCATCCTCTCTCTGTCTCTCTCTTTCTCTCTCCATCCTCTCTCTCTATCCTCTCTCTCTCTTCATCTTCTCTCTCTGTCTCTCCCTGTCTCTCTCTTTCTCTCTCTCTCCCTCCTCTCTCTCTCTTTTCATCTTCTCTCTCTATCCTCTCTCTCTCTGTCTCTCTCTCTCTCTCTGTCTCTCTCTTTCTCTCTCCATCCTCTCTCTCTCCCTCCTCTCTCTCTCTCTTCATCTTCTCTCTCTATCCTCTCTCTGTCTGTCTCTCTCTCTCTCTGTCTCTCTCTTTCTCTCTCCATCCTCTCTCTCTCCCTCCTCTCTCTCTCTCTTCATCTTCTCTCTCTATCCTCTCTCTCTCTGTCTCTCTCTCTCTCTCTCTCTGTCTCTCTCTTTCTCTCTCCATCCTCTCTCTCTCCTCCCTGCAGCATTGTCCTGTGGGACGTCTCTGTTTCTCAGGCTGGTATTTTTAGTTGTTCTCTAAAGCAGGGCTTTCTCTGAGAGAGAGAGATGGGTCAGCTGGAGAAAGCCCTGCAGGGAGGTGTGTGTGTTGTATGTATGTTTATGTGTGTGACTGTATTGGGATATATCCGACAGTATTGGGCATCTCAAATGCAGAGGAAACACACACACACACACTCAGAAGAAACACACACCTGCAGTGACACACACCTGTGTCAGTCAGAGAGACGCACCTCTTCTATATACATCTCTCATCAAGATGAGAGAGAGAGAGAGAGAGAGAGAGAGAGAGAGAGAGACAGAGAGAGATTCTCTTATGCTGAGTTAGGTCTTTACCATAATGTACATCCTGCCTTGCCTTCACACACACACACCCTGTCGTGCTGCAATATAATATTAACAGCCGAAGTAGGATTGGGACTCAATTGAATGTACATGTCCCAGTGTATATCAGGCTCTAAACCATCCACAATGAGACTCAAAGAAAACTGTTCTTCTAAACCAGATACTCCTAAACTGGGGTACGCTACGCCGTCGGGGGTACGCCAAATAAAAGTGTGATTCACATTTAAATAAAAAAATGTCAAACAGTACATTTGTATTTTCCAACGGGGTTATACATTTGGGTGAGGTTTTTTTCTCACCTTAGTAGCCTCGTTTCACTGACAAAAATAAAATTAAACCATCTAGTGTTCAGCGAAATAACAACACAATGTCAGATACAGGTAGCCTAGTCAAATAATTAACATCCAATCACATTAAGCGTTACTCTCTCGCAGAAAACCTTCACTCTTGCGCAGACATTTTGAAACAAAATATGACATTTTGAAAAATAAGCCATGGGAGTTTTTGGAGCGAGAATAAAGACAACTTTCGAGTAATAAGACATGTATAAAAGCAACAGACAGCATTAATAAGAAGGGGCTAGAAATTCCACCTTTCAAGATTGCTTCGATCACGTGGACTGTGTCATGACGTTGCCCTCTTTGGACACAGCGAGCACCATCCCCCTACCTCTGCACCATCTCCCTCTGTCTCCTACACCCAGGCTGCTGTGGTCAGAGAGATCGTAAATTCCTGGAGGAGACTATCTCCTCATGGCCACAGTATAGAGAGAGAGAGTGAGTTTTCATAGAGAGAACAAAGGAATTTCTTCCACCTCACAGAACTGGAGGTCCGAACAATATTTATGTTCTGGAGAATGTATAAAAGATCGGTGAAGAATCCAGCTACGAACTGGTCCGTTTGGTACAATTTTGTGAAACTCATGAGAGACAATACGGCCACATTACCATAACACTGTTTATACAATAGCCTCAGTTATGAGGCTTACATCTAATTGTTGTACAAAATGAATGAGTAAAGATGATACTATTTGTGAAATGACGGATGCTATATAATGATATTAATGTGAGAGAATTGTATTTCTGTTTAAAGTTTCACTAAGTCATTGGCACGCCCCCAGGAGCACAGACATGACATGGCGTCATGAGACAGCCCTTTTCCATGTTCCAAATAAAACCCCCACCTGGGTTTTCTATCACCAGACCGAGCTTACCTCAATTACGAGATGGCTAAAGGTTGCAGATCAGCTTACCACGAGAGGGCCAAGGTTTGAGGAGAGACCATAAACCTGAGTATAAGCTAAGGTTTGAGTAGATGGCTGAATCTTTTAACCATACCACGTGGTTAAACACTTAGACTATCGATACCGGCAGAATAAGAACAAGTCTTTGATATTAATTACTAGTCTGCAGCTAGGATTTCGGTATCATTGAGCGCAAAGACCGACAACCGCCAAAACATCTATCCTATAACGACATGAATGAATGTCACTCAGAACTATCCATTCTAACCACGACAGAGAGAGAGAGAGTGGACAAACTCTCCAACAGAAACAAACTTTTCAACAGAGATCCCGACGACACACTGAGCGTAAATATATATATTGATTGCAATTATTCCCGAATGAGTGAGCGTTCATGTGCAAAGGATTAGCATTTCAATTGTTATAATTATCAAATCTGTAGTGCCTTCTCAGCTGACCCCACTCCCCTTTTGTCTAACAAGCCGCCATGCCGGTTTAGCCCACTAGGGCACATTCCTCTATCATTTCTTTGTAACCATATCTACTTTGTTTGTTTGTGTTATGCATTTCTGTGAATTACTTAGTAAATAAATGATTTTAAGACAATTGATGTATGGATGACTCATAGTGAAGACTGGGTTCGTGCAGATAACCAACAATTTACGACGTTTGGAATGAGACTACGTGAGGTAAATAATAATTCATTAATATCTGAAAGTTATATTAGGAAAATTATAACTTTGTAATCTGAATATTTTCCTTGGTGCCCCGACTTCCTAGTTAATTACAGTTACATGATTAATCAGTTTAATCGCGTAATAATAATTACAGAGAGTTATTTGATAAATAAGTATTCAGTTTTAATGATGCCAAAGACACGACAACTGGGATATGTTCCGGATAGCCTCAGACAACAACATTGATGCATATGTTGACTCGGTGAGCAAGTTTATTAGCAAGTGCATCGGTGATGTTGTACCCACTGTGACTATTAAAACCTTCAATAACCAGAAACTGTGGATTGATGGCAGCATTCGCGCAAAACTGAAAGCACGAACCACTACTTTTAATCATGGCAAGGTGACTGGAAAAATGACCGAATACAAACAGTGTAGCTATTCCCTCCACAAGGCAATCAAACAAGCTAAGCGTCAGTAGAGAGACAAAGTAGATTCGCAATTCAACGGCTCAAACACGAGACGTATGTGGCAGGGTCTACAGTCAATTACGGATTACAAAAATAAAACCAGCCCTGTCGCGGACACCGACGTCTTGCTACCAGACAAATTAAACAACTTCTTTGCTCACTTTGAGGACAATAACCTGTGGGCTCTCCTTCACCATGGCCAACGTGAGTAAAACATTTAAACGTGTTAACCCTCACAAGGCTGCCAGCCCAGACCCACTCCAATTTGCTTACCGCCCCAATACGTCCACAGACGACGCAATCACAATCACACTGCACACTGCCCTAACCCATCTGGACAAGAGGAATTCCTATGTTTCTGCCTGTAGGAGGGGAGGAGCAAGATGGAATCGTGGTCCGATTTACCGAATGGAGGGCGGGGAGGACCTTATATGCATTCTGGAAGGTAGTATAGCAATGGTCGAGGGTTTTAGCAGTGCGAGTACAGTAATCAATATGTTGATAGGATTTCGGGAGCCTTTTCTTCAAATTTGCTTTGTTAAAATCCCCAGCTACAATAAATGCAGCCTCAGGATATGTGGTTTCCAGTTTCCATAAAGTCCAGTGAAGTTCTTTGAGGGCTGTCGTGGTATCTGTTTGGGGGGGGATATAGACCACTGTGGCTATTATTGACGAAAATTCTCTCGGGAGATAGTACGGTCGGCATTTAATTGTGAGATATTCTAGGTTGGGTGAACAGAAGGACTTGAGTTCCTGTATGTTATCATAGTTACACAAGTCGTTAATCATAAAACATACATACCTCCACCGTTCTGCTTCCCGGAGAGATGTTTGTTCCTGTCGGCGCAATGTACTGAGGACCCAACTGGCTTTACAGAGTCAGACAGTATATCTCGCTATGTTTCCGTGAAGCAGAGTATGTTACAATCCCTGGTGTCCCTCTGAAAAGCAACTCTCGCCTTGAGCTCATCAATTTTATTATCCAGAGATTGGACATTAGTGAGTAAAATACTCGGGAGTGGTGGGTGGTTTGCACGCTTCCTGAGTCAGACCAGAAGACTGCCTTGAGTACCTGTGCTTCGCCGGTGTTGTTTTGGGTTGGCCTCTGTTAGAAGTTTGATTGCTCTGGGGAGAGTTAACAAAGGATCCGCTCCAGGGAAGTCGTAGTCCTGGTCATAATGCTGGAAGTTCTGGTGAGTTACCGCCGCTCTAATATCCAATAGTTCTTCCCGGCTGTATGTAATGTCACAAAAAAAGTCCTGAGCTAATAACATAAAAAATAGTACATAAACAAACAAAATACTGCAGAGTTGCTTAAGAGCTAGTCGCGATGCTGCCATCTCCATCGGCGCCATCATCAAGTAGGAAGCGTCTTATCTGGTGAGCTACCGAGTGGCTAGGACAGGCAAGCCCCATACTATTGTGGAGGACTTAATTTCCCCTGCTGTCGCAGATATGGCTGGGAAAATGCTGGGGGAAAAGGCCAACAAAAACTATACAGACAAATACTTCATCAAACGACACTGTTTTACAACACATCAGTGACATGGCAGGAGATGCTTTGAAACAATTACTGTTTCGCATACAAGCCAGTGAATTCTATGCGTTACAGCTGGATGAGTCAACAGACGTGGCGGGCCTGGCACAGCTCCTGGTATATGTTTGTTACTTTTATGGGGGGTCAATTAAGGAAGACATCCTCTTCTGCCAACCACTGGAAACCAGGACAACAGGAGAGGACATTTTTTAAGTACTGGACAGCTTTGTGACATCAAATGGACTTTGGTGGTCAAGATGTGTTGGTATCTGTACTGATGGCGCAAAAGCCATGACAGGGAGACATAGTGGAGTGGTAACGCGCGTGCAAGCAGTTGCTCCCGACACCACTTGGGTACACTGCAGCATCCACCGAGAGGCTCTTGATGCCAAGGGAATGCCTGACAGCTTGAAAGACGTTTTGGACACTACAGTGAAAATTGTTAACTTTGTTAAAGCAAGGCCCTTGAACTCTTGTGTATTTTTCGCATTATGCAATGATATGGGCAGCGACCATGTAACGCTTTTACAACATACAGAAATGTGCTGGTTATCAAGGGGCAAAGTATTGACACGTTTTTTTGAATTGAGAGACTAGCTTAAAGTTTACTTTACTGACCATCATTTTCACTTGTCCGACCGCTTGCATGATGAGTTTCTCACACAACTGGCCTATCTGGGTGATGTTTTTTCTCGCCTGAATGATCTGAATCTAGGATTACAGGGACTCTCCACAACTATATTCAATGTGCGGGACAAAATAGGCTATGATTAAGAAGTTGGAGCTCATTTCTGTCTGCATTAACAAGGACAACACACAGGTCTTTCCATCATTGTATGATTTTTTGTGTACAAATGAACTCAAACTTACGGACAATATCAAATGTGGTATAGCGAAGCACCTGAGTGAGTTGGGTGTGCAATTACGCAGGTACTTTCCCGAAACGGATTACACAAACAACTGGATTCGTTATCCCTTTCATGCCCTGCCTCCAGTCCACTTACCGATATCTGAACAAGAGAGCCTCATCGAAATTGCAACAAGCAGTTCTGTGAAAATTGAATTTAATCAGAAGCCACTGCCAGATTTCTGGATTGGGCTGCGCTCAGAGTTTCTTGCCTTGGCAAATCGCGCTTTTAAGACACTGATGCCCTTTGCAACCACGTACCTATGTGAGAGTGGATTCTCGGCCTTCACTAGCAGGAAAATTAAATACAGGCACAGACTGTGTGTGGAAAATTATTTAAGACTGATACTCTCTCCAATACAACCCAAGATTGCAGAGTTATGTGCATCCTTTCAAGCACACCCTTCTCATTAACCTGTGGTGAGTTATTCACAATTTTTGATGAACAAATTACGTTTTATATGTAAGATGGCTAAATAAAGACCAAAATTATTGATTATTATTATATTATTATTTGTGCCCTGGTCCTATAAGAGCTCTTTGTCACTTCCCACAAGCCGGGTTGTGACAAAAACTCACACTCATTCTTATGTTTAATAAATGTATTGTATAGTGTGTGTGTGGCAGGCTTACAAGCTTGGCAAAAACAACATTTGAGAGTGAGCTGACCCTGGTGCTAGAGGGGGTGCGTAGCTGGAGGTTCAATGTTTGAAGGGGTACGGGACTATAAAAAGTTTGGGAACCACTGTAATAAACCATCCACCATGAGACTCAGAGAAAAATGTTGTTCTTGTAGTACTTTATGGTGAAACAAAATGAAAAAGCACATTGTGACAGTGTGACCACTGTGTTACTGTTTCCAGACACACATTGTGACAGTGTGACCACTGTATTACTGTTTACAGTAATCCACCATCCTGATCCTCCATCCTGACCACCCTCTCTCTCCTAGCCTGATCCTCCATCCTGACCACCCTCTCTCTCCTAGCCTGATCCACCATCCTGACCACCCTCTCTCTCCTAGCCTGATCCTCCATCCTGACCACCCTCTCTCTCCTAGCCTGATCCACCATTCTGACCGTTGCACTCTCATTGTGTGTAAGCTCGCGAGATCAGGATGGTGGATCAGACGATCTGTCTTCTGTCCTGGGTGACATTTAGTCTTCCGTGTGTGTGTGTGTGTGTGTGTGTGTGTGTGTGTGTGTGTGTGTGTGTGTGTGTGTGTGTGTGTGTGTGTGTGTGTGTGTGTGTGTGTGTGTGTCTGTGTCTGTGTGTGTGTGTGTGTGTGTGTGCGTGTGCGTGCGTGCGCATGTGTGTGTGTGCGTGTGGGTGTGTGCGTGCGTGCGTGCGCATGTGTGTGTGTGTGGGTGTGTGCGTGCGCATGTGTGGGTGTGTGCGTGCGTGTACGGTCTGGCAGAGACAGTTGGTGCTGAAGGTGAACTCTGTATGTGGAGCAACATCCCAGCCTGGATGTGAGGTGTGTGTGTGTGATGTTGACCCTCATTCCTATAGTACACACTTTGACCTGAGCAATCTCCTAAAAAGCTTCTGATAACGTTAATTGATGATGTCCGCTTCACAGTCGCATGTCAGCCTGCATACACCACACACACACACACACACACACACACACACACACACACACACACACACACACACACACACACACACACACACACACACACACACACACACACACACACACACACACACACACACACACACACCTCAGCCTAGTTTACAGGGACAAGGGGACCTTCACATATATGCTGGATGGGAAATTGTTTTATGAGTGTTTAAGATGATTGCTGCCCGTAATGACAGAGGACGTTTACCTATCCTTCCTGAGTGTGTGCGTGTGTGTGTGTGCGCGCGTAGTAACCCAGAGTTGCTGTTTTAGACACCTTCTAGTTCACAGTAATACCGTATTGTAGATAGTGTTGAAGGCAGTGGAGAATACACTCTATATTGTATATCAATATCCAGTCATTGCAGATTGCACCATTTTCTGGTCTATATTTGAACTGCCTGAACCAAGACAATATTATAGACTGTTTTCCTTGACGGAGAAAGGCCTAAAGGTGGTGGTTAAGGCTAGTGTTGGTTAGTAGTGTTGGTTAGAAGTGCTAGTTAGTGGTGTTGGTTAGTAGTGTTGGTTAATTGTATTGGTTAATATTGTTGGTAGTGTTGGTTAGTAGTGTTAGTTAGTGAATGAAATGAATGAAATGAATGAATTACATTTTATTTTCGTGTCAAATCGGCAATTGGTAACCCATCCCTTATGGGATTAATTGACACATAAACAAACATTACAATAATTTACTGTGGTAATTAAATGATAATACTTCTTCCGGTGTTCTCTGCATTACACATCGCATAAAGAGTGAAAAAAAAGTAAGGTAAAAATCAATACATAATAGTAAATAAGGTTATCCAAACAATAATTACATCCCTAGAGCAGTAAAATAATATACATACATACTGTACATACATACATACATACATACATACATACATACATACATACATACATACATACATACATACATACATACATACATAACATACAGTTGAAGTCGGAAGTTTACATACACTAAGGTTGGAATCAGTAAAACTCGTTTTTCAACCACTCCACAAATTTCTTGTTAACAAACTATAGTTTTGGCAAGTCGGTTAGGACATCTACTTTGTGCGTGACACAGTAATTTTTCCAACAATGGTTTACAGACAAACTATGTCACTGTATCACAATTCCATTGGGTCAGAAGTTTACATACACTAAGTTGACTGTGCCTTTAAACAGCTTGGAAAATTCCAGAAAATGATGTCACGGCTTTAGAAGCTTCTGATAGACTAATTGACATCATTTGAGTCAATTGGAGGTGTACCTGTGGATGTATTTCAAGGCCTACCTTCAAACTCATTGTCTCTTTGTTTGACATTATGGAAAAATCAAAAGAAATCAGCTAAGATCTCAGAAAAATAATTGTAGTCCTCCACAAGTCTGGTTCATCCTTGGGAGCAATTTCCAAATGCATGAAGGTACCACGTTCATCTGTACAAACAATAGTACGCAAGTAGAAATAGCATGGGACCACGCAGCCGTCATACCGCTCAGGAAGGAGACGCATTCTGACTCCTAGAGATGAATGTACTTTGGTGCGAAAAGTGCAAATCAATCCCAGAACAGTCCCAGAACAGCAAAGGACCTTGTGAAGATGCTGGAGGAAACAGGTACAAAAGTATCTATATGCACAGTAAAACGAGTCCTATATCGACATAACCTGAAAGGCTGCTCAGCAAGGAAGAAGCCACTGCTCCAAAACCGCCATAAAAAAGCCAGACTACGGTTTGCAACTGCACATAGAGACAAAGATCGTACTTTTTGGAGAAATGTCCTCTGGTCTGATGAAACAAAAATAGAACTGTTTGGCCATAATGACCATCGTTATGTTTGGAGGTGTAACGGACGTCGTATGAAGTGGACCAAGGCGCAGCGGGTTGAGTGCTCATTTTAACTTTTATTAAACACTTAACGAAACAAAACAAGAAAACGAACGAACGAACGCACAGTATTGTAGGCTACACACACACAGCTATGCAAAAACAACTTCCCACAAACCACAAGTGAAAAAAGGGCTACCTAAGTATGACTCCCAATCAGCAACAATGATGTACAGCTGTTCCTGATTGAGAGCCATACCAGGCCAACAAAGAAATACACAACCTAGAAAATTATAGAAATTCAAAACCAGAACAATACCCAAAACCCCCTACAACACAAAACAAACACACCCCTCTTACATAATAACATACCCAATAAACCCCGAAACACTCTAAACAAACGCCCCCTGCCACGTCCTGACCAAACTATAATAACAAATAACCCCTTTACTGGTCAGGACGTGACAGGAGGAAAAAGGGGGAGGCTTACAAGCTGAAGAACACCATCCCAACCGTGAAGCACTGGGATGGCAGCATTATGTTGTGGGGGTGCTTTGCTGCAGGAGGGACTGGTGCACTTCACAAAATAGATGGCCTCATGAGGAAGGAAAATGATGTGGATATATTGAAGCAACATCTCAAGACATCAGTCAGGAAGTTAAAGCTTGGTCGCAAATGGGTCTTCCAAATGGACATTGAACCCAAGCATACTTCCAAAGTTGTGTCAAAATGTCTTAAGGACAACAAAGGCAAGGTATTGGAGTGGCCATCACAAAGCCCTGACCTCAACCCTATAGAACATGTGTCACGGGTGTCGTAGGGATTGGACCAAAACGCAGCGGGAACGTGTAAACTCATCTTCTTATTTTATTAAAGAAGGAAAACAAAATAAACACGTATACAAAAACAACAAACGACACTAAACAGTCCCGTCGGGTCCTCTTAAATAGGACCTTCAATTAGAAGCAACGAGGAGCGGCTGCTTCCAATTGAAGGTCAACCCAATAAACACCACATAGAAATATAGAAATACATAACATAGAATATTGCCCAACAAACCCCGAAACACTCTAAACAAACACCCCCTGCTACGCCCTGACCAAACTACAATAACAAACAACCTCTTTTACTGGTCAGGACGTGACAACATGAAAAAGTGCGAGCAAGGAGGCCTACAAACCTGACTTAGTTACACCAGCTCTGTCAGGATGAATGGGCCAAAATTCACCCAACTTATTGTGGGAAGCTTGTGGAAGGCTACCCGACATGTTTGACCCAAGTTAAACAATTTAAAGGCAATGCTACCAAATACTATTTGAGTGTATGTAAACTTCTGACCCACTGGGAATGTGATGAAAGAAATAAAAGCTCAAATAAATCATTCTCTCAACTATTATTCTGACATTTCACATTCTTAAAATAAAGTGGTGATCCTAACTGACCTAGACAGGGCATTTTTACTTGGATTAAATGTCAGGAATTGTGAAATGTATTTGGCTAAGGTGTATGTAAACTTCTGACTTCAACTGTATACAGATAAATAAATACAGATTTTTTTTTTAAAAGTTAACAGAAGTCATTTGAACCCAGTCTGGCACGAAGAGAAGATTCATATGGGAGACAAGCATACAGTATAGACAATCTATATACACACACGCCATTTACCACATAGAAGCTAAATATTTGTACAATGTAACGTTTGTCGTCGGGAGACGAGGAAGCGGACCAAAACGCAGCTGGGAGCGAATACATGTTTATTTAACACACTAGAATTAAACATGTACACAAACTCAAGGAAAAACTGCCAAAACGTTACGTGCTCAAATAACGTTACAGAACAACCCACCGAACCAGGACCAAGCAGCGGGAGGAAAAGGAGCGCGAGAGATGGGCTCGCGAGGGGAAGGAGTTCTGGACCTGGGAGGAGATCATGTCGGGGAGAGGACCCTGGCGGACGGACTCCCAGGTCGAGGAGGAAAAGCCAGCCGGTAGACGGAGTCGCAGGCGGCGGTCGAGGAGGCCCGGAAAACAGCCCCAAGAAAAATTTTTGGGGGGGCTAATGGGGTGGTCCGGAAGGGCAGAGGAAGAGCCCAGACCACTGCTCTCGTGGGGGATGACGGCGGAGGAAGAGAAGGAGATGAAGCGTTTGATTGAGGACCTGCAGAGGGAAGATCTGGAGGAGGAGCCATGGTATGCTGAGTTGCGCGCTGTGTCGCCAGTGCGCCCGCACAGCCCGGTGCGTCCGGTGGACATGCCCAGCACATGCCGTGCTAGGATGGGCATCCAGCCAGGACGAGTGGCTAAACCGGCTCCACGCTTCAGGTCACCAGTGCGTGTTCACAGTCCTGTCTGGACCGTTCCTGTTCCCCGCACCAAGCCCACGGTGCGTGTCCCCAGTCCTGTCCGGCCCGTCCCTGCTCCCCGCACCAAGCCATGGTATGCAGAGTTGCGCGCTGTGTCGCCAGTGCGCCCGCACAGCCCAGTGCGTCCGGTGGACATGCCCAGCACATGCCGTGCTAGGATGGGCATCCAGCCAGGACGAGTGGCTAAACCGGCTCCACGCTTCAGGTCACCAGTACGTGTTCACAGTCCTGTCTGGCCCGTCCCTGCTCCCCGCACCAGGTTAGTGGTGCGTGTCCCCAGTCCTGTCCGGCCCGTCCCTGCTCCCCGCACCAGGTTAGTGGTGCGTGTCCCCAGTCCTGTCCGGCCCGTCCCTGCTCCCCGCACCAGGTTAGTGGTGCGTGTCCCCAGTCCGGTCCGGCCCGTCCCTGCTCCCCGCACCAGGTTAGTGGTGCGTGTCCCCAGTCCTGTCCGGCCCGTCCCTGCTCCCCGCACCAGGTTAGTGGTGCGTGTCCCCAGTCCTGTCCGGCCCGTCCCTGCTCCCCGCACCAGGTTAGTGGTGCGTGTCCCCAGTCCGGCCCGGCCCGTCCCTGCTCCCCGCACCAGGTTAGTGGTGCGTGTCCCCAGTCCTGTCCGGCCCGTCCCTGCTCCCCGCACCAGGTTAGTGGTGCGTGTCCCCAGTCCTGTCCGGCCCATCCCTGTTCCCCGCACCAAGCCCACGGTGCGTGTCCACAGTCCTGTCCGGCCCGTCCCTGTTCCCCGCACCAAGCCCACGGTGCGTGTCCACAGTCCTGTCCGGCCCGTCCCTGTTCCCCGCACCAAGCCCACGGTGCGTGTCCACAGTCCGGCACGGCCCGTGTCTGGTCCACCGGTGCCCAATCCTGTTCCGGTCGACGGCTCGTCGTTTTGGTTAGTAGTGTTGGTTACTAGTGTTACTAGTGTTGGTTAGTAGTGTTAGTTACTAGTGGTAGTGTTGGTTAGTAGTGTTGGTTAATAGTGTTAGTAGTGTTGGTTAGAAGTGTTGGTTACTAGTGTTAGTAGTGTTGGTTAGTAGTGTTAGTTACTAGTGGTAGTGTTGGTTTGTAGTGTTGGTTACTAGTGTTAGTAGTGTTGGTTAGAAGTGTTGGTTACTAGTGTTAGTAGTGTTGGTTAGAAGTGTTGGTTACTAGTGTTAGTAATGTTGGTTAGTAGTGTTAGTAGTGTTGGTTAGTAGTGTTGGTTACTAGTGTTAGTAGTGTTGGTTAGAAGTGTTGGTTACTAGTGTTGGTTAGTAGTGTTGGTTAGTAGTGTTGGTTAGGAGTGTTGGTTAGTAGTGTTGGTTAGAAATGTTGGTTACTAGTGTTAGTAGTGTTGGTTACTAGTGTTGGTTACTAGTGTTAGTAGTGTTGGTTGCTAGTGTTAGTAGTGTTGGTTAGTAGTGTTGGTTACTAGTGTTAGTAGTGTTGTTTAGTAGTGTTGGTTACTAGTGTTAGTAGTGTTGGTTAGAAGTGTTGGTTACTAGTGTTAGTAGTGTTGATTAGTAGTGTTGGTTACTAGTGTTAGTAGTTTTGTTTAGTAGTGTTGGTTACTAGTGTTAGTAGTGTTGGTTAGTAGTGTTACTAGTGTTGGTTAGTAGTGTTAGTAGTGTTAGTTACTAGTGGTAGTGTTGGTTTGTAGTGTTGGTTAGAAGTGTTGGTTACTAGTGTTAGTAGTGTTGGTTAGAAGTGTTAGTAATGTTGGTTAGTAGTGTTAGTAGTGTTGGTTAGTAGTGTTGGTTACTAGTGTTAGTAGTGTTGGTTAGAAGTGTTGGTTACTAGTGTTAGTAGTGTTGGTTAGTAGTGTTGGTTACTAGTGTTAGTAGTGTTGGTTAGTAATGTTGGTTAGTAGTGTTGGTTAGTAGTGTTAGTAGTGTTGGTTAGAAATGTTGGTTACTAGTGTTGGTTACTAGTGTTAGTAGTGTTGGTTAGTAGTGTTGGTTAGTAGTGTTAGTAGTGTTGGTTAGAAGTGTTGGTTACTAGTGTTAGTAGTGTTGGTTACTAGTGTTGGTTACTAGTGTTAGTAGTGTTGGTTAGTAGTGTTGGTTAGTAGTGTTAGTAGTGTTGTTTAGTAGTGTTGGTTACTAGTGTTAGTAGTGTTGTTTAGTAGTGTTGGTTACTAGTGTTAGTAGTGTTGGTTAGTAGTGTTACTAGTGTTGGTTAGTAGTGTTAGTAGTGTTAGTTACTAGTGGTAGTGTTGGTTTGTAGTGTTGGTTAGAAGTGTTGGTTACTAGTGTTAGTAGTGTTGGTTAGAAGTGTTAGTAATGTGTGTTAGTAGTGTTGATTAGTAGTGTTGGTTACTAGTGTTAGTAGTGTTGGTTGGAAGTGTTGGTTACTAGTGTTAGTAGTGTTGGTTAGTAGTGTTGGTTACTAGTGTTAGTAGTGTTGGTTAGTAGTGTTGGTTAGTAGTGTTAGAAGTGTTGGTTACTAGTGTTAGTAGTGTTGGTTAGTGGTGTTGGTTACTAGTGTTAGTAGTGTTAGTTACTAGTGTTAGAAGTGTTGGTTAGTAGTGTTAGTAGTGTTACTAGTGTTACTAGTGTTGGTTACTAGTGTTAGTACTGTTGGTTACAAGTGTTAGTAGTGTTGGTTAGTAGTGTTGGTTACAAGTGTTAGTAGTGTTGGTTAGAAGTGTTGGTTACTAGTGTTAGTAGTGTTGTTTAGTGGTGTTGGTTACTAGTGTTGGTTACTAGTGTTAGTAGTGTTGGTTACTAGTGTTAGTAGTGTTGGTTAGTAATGTTGGTTACTAGTGTTGGTTACTAGTGTTAGTAGTGTTGGTTACTAGTGTTAGTAGTGTTGGTTAGTAGTGTTGGTTACTAGTGTTAGTAGTGTTGGTTAGTAGTGTTGGTTACTAGTGTTAGTAGTGTTGGTTAGTAGTGTTAGTAGTGTTAGTTACTAGTCTTAGAAGTGTTGGTTAGTAGTGTTGGTTAGTAGTGTTAGTAGTGTTGGTTCATAGTGTTAGTAATGTTAGTTATTAGTGTTGGTTAGTAGTGTTAGTTATGGAGAGGAGGCTCATTTACAACAGACCTGCAGTGTTTTTATGTCCTGACATGTACCAGTATAAACATGTACCAGTATAAACATGTGCCAGTATAAACCGTCCATAGACATTGTCGTGTCTTTGGCTATGCCGGATTAAGTGATATGACATGCTAACTTATAAAATTATTTCTCTGTAATTGATATTACCTGATTAAGCTAATCATGTAAATGTAATTAACTAGAAAGTCGGGGCACCACAGAAGAACGTTTATAGAGCTGTTATCCTCTGAATAAACTCTTAAAATACTTAGTAATATTTTACATCGATAGCAGTCAATCTTAACCCGTATGTTGTTTCAGTCTCATCATGAAAGTTGTAATTCTTGGTTATCTGCACGAACCCAGTCTTTACTAAAATCATCCATACATCAATTGTCTTAAAATCATTTATTTACTACACTAAGTAATTAACAGAAAACATACAAACAGTAATTATCGTCACACAGGATTGGTAGGGGAATGGGCCCTACTGGCTAACAAGCATGGCTGGTCTGTTAGACAATGGGTCATAAAACGGTAAGCTGAGAAGTTACACAGAGTTCATTAATATTAACAATTGACAATTGAAGGCTCACTCATTCGGGAATGTTTGCAATCAATATATATTTACGCTCATGTGTCGTCGGGATTCTTGTTGGAGAGTTTTGTTCTGATGGAGAGTTTGTCAGCGTTCTCTCTCGGTTAGAATGGATCTGTCAGAGCGACATTCATGAATGTCGTCATAGAATGGATGTGGTTGGTCTTCGCGTTCGATTATATAATTTACTTAGCTGCAGACTAATAATTAATATCAAAGACTTGTTCTTATTCTGTCGGTCTCGATAGTAAAAGTTAACCACGTGGTATAGTTCACTTTCAGTAGAGTACTTGGCTGGTCAAACCTCTGGGCCAAACTCACGATGGAGTGTAGGCCTGGTCTGTAGAAATGTAAATCAGGGGGTCTTTTATAGTACCCAGAGAACAGGCTTGTCAAATGACGCCTGGTCCTGTATGTGTCCCTGGGGGCGTGCCTATGACTGAGCTAGACTTGGTTACAGAAATATAATTCTATCACATTAACATCAGTACATAGCATCTCAATGTATTACAAATAGCTTTATCCTTAATAATACATTGTATACACCCATGTGGATTCAGTCTCATCGCTGAGGCTATCCTGTAGACCGTTTTAGGGTAATATGGCTATATTGTCTCTTCTGAGTATCACAAAATTGTACCAAGCGGATCAGTTCGTAGCTGGAGTCTTCATCAATCTTCCATATCTTCTCCAGAACACACATGTCGCTAGGTTCTCCAATTCTATGAGTTGGAAGAATTTCCTTTGTCTCTCTATGAAACATGTTGTAGTAGATTCTCCTCTTGGAATTTTTACAACCCTGGGTTGGGGGGGAAGGTAGGTTGGGTGATGGTACAAAGGGGAGGGGGTCAACTGTCCTTCCTGTACCCAAAGAGGCCAACGTCATGACAACATGTACCAGTATAAACCATCCATAGACGTGCCAGTATAAACCATCCATAGACATGGACCATTATAAACCATCCATACACATGTACCATTATAAACCATCAATAGACATGTACCATTATAAACCATCCATAGACATGTACCAGTATAAACCATCCATAGACATGTACCATTATAAACCATCCATACACATGTACCATTATAAACCATCAATAGACATGTACCATTATAAACCATCCATAGACATGTACCAGTATAAACCATCCATAGACATGTACCAGTATAAACCATCCATAGACATGTACCAGTATAAACCATCCATAGACATGTACCAGTATAAACCATCCATAGACATGTACCATTATAAACCATCCATAGACATGTACCATTATAAACCATCCATAGACATGTACCAGTATAAACCATCCATAGACATGTACCATTATAAACCACCCATAGACATGTACCATTATAAACCATCAATAAACATGTACCATTATAAACCATCCATAGACATGTACCAGTATAAACCATCCATAGACATGTACCAGTATAAACCATCCATAGACATGTGCCAGTATAAACCATCAATAGACATGTACCATTATAAACCATGCATAGACATGTACCATTATAAACCATCCATAGACACCTATCCCTCTTAGTGCCATTACAGACACACACAGTCCTGATCAGTTACTGTAGAGAGGAGAGAGAGTGCTGGCATCCATCTTGTTTACGTCTGCAATGGCTGGCGGTCATATTGATCTCTCTTTTCCTCTCTCTGTCAGTGGGATGTTCTTTGATGGGAATCACACCTACATGATCGAGCCTGGAGGAAAGGACCGCGTCAGCGTGAGTACCTCGGCTAAGCCTGGCCTTGGCCATCCATTCACACATGCGCCAGCGCACGCACGCACATACGCACTCACACACACTGTGTAATAGTAGTCGTCTGGACTGAATGGGACTAGAAGCTCTTGCAGACCGGACCGTGAATGCAGATCACAAAGCAGACTACCCTTAAGTTACACATCCCATAATTAACATTGACTTCAGAGTAGAGAGATTATCCACTAGGACAGAGCAGAGTTGACCAGCCAGTTAGTTCATGAGGAATAGAGAGTGATATAATTAAGCAATAAGGCACAAGGGGGTGTGGTATATGGCCAATATACCACGGCTAAGGGATGTTCTTAGGCACGACGCATCGCGGAGTACAGCCTGGATGCAGCCCTTAGCCGTGGTATATTGGCCATATACCACAACCCCCCGAGGTGCCTTATTGCTTTATAAACTGGTTATCAACGTAATTAGAGCAGTAAAAATAAATGTTTTGTCAGACCCATGGTCTGATATACCACGGCTGTCAGCCAATCAGCATTCCTGACTCTAACCACCCAGTTTATAATACAGTATATGGTTGTATTTTTGAGGGATAGCTGATGGTTTAAAGCAGCATCTGTCACCCTGAGAGAAAAGACCAAGCTCTGATTCTGATGTGTTGATGTGAGAGACACTATCTTCTGCGTGTGTGTTTAGGGTGGAGGTAATCAGGAAGGGAAGAAAGGTATATTCGTTTGTGTGCAGTGAGTGTGCAGTGTTTCCCCTAGGATTCTTTTCAGCAGTGGCGGAAATGGTAGGGGGGATGAATTACTACTAGCGTTTGCGCAATGACATGCTAGCTGTTCCCATAGACATCCAGTCATTGAGCCAACGACTATCAATTTAAAAATGCATCTTGGCAGAAATATATACATAAATAATGTGTGTGCGTGCGTGTCTATGTGTGTGCATGCGTGTCTATGTGTGTGCGTGTCTATGTGTGTGCGTGCGTGTGTGTGTGTGTGTGTGCGTGCATGTCTATGTGTGCGTGTGCGTGTCTATGTGTGTGCGTGCGTGCGTGTGTGTGTGTGTGCGTGTATGTCTATGTGTGTGCCTGCGTGTCTATGTGTGTGCGTGCGTGCGGGAGAGAGGAATGGACAGAGACAGTGGGAGTGAGAGAGAGAGGAATGGACTGAGACAGTGGGAGTGAGGGAGAGGAATGGACTGAGACAGTGGGAGTGAGGGAGAGAGGAATGGACAGAGACAGTGGGAGTGAGGGAGAGGAATGGACTGAGACAGTGGGAGTGAGAGAGAGAGGAATGGACAGAGACAGTGGGAGTGAGAGAGAGAGGAATGGACAGAGACAGTGGGAGTGAGGGAGAGAGGAATGGACAGAGACAGTGGGAGTGAGGGAGAGGAATGGACAGAGAGAGTGGGAGTGAGGGAGAGAGGAATGGACAGAGAGTGGGAGTGAGGGAGAGAGGAATGGACAGAGACAGTGGGAGTGAGGGAGAGAGGAATGGACAGAGACAGTGGGAGTGAGGAATGGACTGAGACAGTGGGAGTGAGAGAGAGAGGAATGGACAGAGACAGTGGGAGTGAGGGAGAGAGGAATGGACAGAGACAGTGGGAGTGAGGGAGAGAGGAATGGACAGAGACAGTGGGAGTGAGAGAGAGAGGAATGGACTGAGACAGTGGGAGTGAGGGAGAGGAATGGACTGAGACAGTGGGAGTGAGGGAGAGAGGAATGGACAGAGACAGTGGGAGTGAGGGAGAGGAATGGACTGAGACAGTGGGAGTGAGAGAGAGAGGAATGGACAGAGACAGTGGGAGTGAGAGAGAGAGGAATGGACAGAGACAGTGGGAGTGAGGGAGAGAGGAATGGACAGAGACAGTGGGAGTGAGGGAGAGGAATGGACAGAGAGAGTGGGAGTGAGGGAGAGAGGAATGGACAGAGACAGTGGGAGTGAGGGAGAGAGGAATGGACAGAGACAGTGGGAGTGAGAGAGAGAGGAATGGACAGAGACAGTGAGAGAGAGGAATGGACTGAGACAGTGGGAGTGAGGGAGAGAGGAATGGACAGAGACAGTGGGAGTGAGGGAGAAAGGAATGGACAGAGACAGTGGGAATGAGGGAGAGAGGAATGGACAGAGACAGTGGGAATGAGGGAGAGAGGAATGGACAGAGACAGTGGGAGTGAGGGAGAGAGGAATGGACAGAGACAGTGGGAGTGAGGGAGAGAGGAATGGACAGAGACAGTGGGAGTGAGGGAGAGGAATGGACAGAGACAGTGGGAGTGAGGGAGAGGAATGGACAGAGAGAGTGGGAGTGAGGGAGAGAGGAATGGACAGAGAGTGGGAGTGAGGGAGAGAGGAATGGACAGAGACAGTGGGAGTGAGGGAGAGAGGAATGGACAGAGACAGTGGGAGTGAGGAATGGACTGAGACAGTGGGAGTGAGAGAGAGAGGAATGGACAGAGACAGTGGGAGTGAGGGAGAGAGGAATGGACAGAGACAGTGGGAGTGAGGGAGAGAGGAATGGACAGAGACAGTGGGAGTGAGAGAGAGAGGAATGGACTGAGACAGTGGGAGTGAGGGAGAGGAATGGACTGAGACAGTGGGAGTGAGGGAGAGAGGAATGGACAGAGACAGTGGGAGTGAGGGAGAGGAATGGACTGAGACAGTGGGAGTGAGAGAGAGAGGAATGGACAGAGACAGTGGGAGTGAGAGAGAGAGGAATGGACAGAGACAGTGGGAGTGAGGGAGAGAGGAATGGACAGAGACAGTGGGAGTGAGGGAGAGGAATGGACAGAGAGAGTGGGAGTGAGGGAGAGAGGAATGGACAGAGACAGTGGGAGTGAGGGAGAGAGGAATGGACAGAGACAGTGGGAGTGAGAGAGAGAGGAATGGACAGAGACAGTGAGAGAGAGGAATGGACTGAGACAGTGGGAGTGAGGGAGAGGAATGGACAGAGACAGTGGGAGTGAGGGAGAGAGGAATGGACAGAGACAGTGGGAGTGAGGGAGGGAGGAATGGACTGAGACAGTGGGAGTGAGGGAGAGAGGAATGGACAGAGACAGTGGGAGTGAGGGAGAGAGGAATGGACAGAGACAGTGGGAGTGAGGGAGAGAGGAATGAACAGAGACAGTGGGAGTGAGGGAGAGGAATGGACAGAGAGAGTGGGAGTGAGGGAGAGAGGAATGGACAGAGACAGTGGGAGTGAGGGAGAGGAATGGACAGAGAGTGGGAGTGAGAGAGAGAGGAATGGACAGAGACAGTGGGAGTGAGGGAGAGAGGAATGGACAGAGACAGTGGGAGTGAGGGAGAGAGGAATGGACAGAGACAGTGGGAGTGAGGGAGAGGAATGGACAGAGAGTGGGAGTGAGAGAGAGAGGAATGGACAGAGACAGTGGGAGTGAGGGAGAGAGGAATGGACAGAGACAGTGGGAGTGAGGGAGAGAGGAATGGACAGAGACAGTGGGAATGAGGGAGAGAGGAATGGACTGAGAGTGGGAGTGAGGGAGAGAGGAATGAACAGAGACAGTGGGAGTGAGGGAGAGAGGAATGGACAGAGACAGTGGGAGTGAGGGAGAGAGGAATGGACAGAGAGTGGGAGTGAGAGAGAGAGGAATGGACAGAGACAGTGGGAGTGAGGGAGAGAGGAATGAACAGAGACAGTGGGAATGAGGGAGAGAGGAATGGACAGAGACAGTGGGAGTGAGGGAGAGGAATGGACAGAGACAGTGGGAATGAGGGAGAGAGGAATGGACAGAGACAGTGGGAGTGAGGGAGAGGAATGGACAGAGACAGTGGGAGTGAGGGAGAGAGGAATGGACAGAGACAGTGGGAGTGAGGGAGAGAGGAATGGACAGAGACAGTGGGAGTGAGGGAGAGGAATGGACAGAGACAGTGGGAGTGAGGGAGAGAGGAATGGACAGAGACAGTGGGAGTGAGGGAGAGAGGAATGGACAGAGAGTGGGAGAGAGGAATGGACAGAGACAGTGGGAGTGAGGGAGAGAGGAATGGACAGAGACAGTGGGAGTGAGGGAGAGAGGAATGGACAGAGACAGTGGGAGTGAGGGAGAGGAATGGACAGAGACAGTGGGAGTGAGGGAGAGGAATGGACAGAGACAGTGGGAGTGAGGGAGAGGAATGGACAGAGACAGTGGGAGTGAGGGAGAGAGGAATGGACTGAGACAGTGGGAGTGAGGGAGAGGAATGGACTGAGACAGTGGGAGTGAGGGAGAGAGAAATGGACAGAGACAGTGGGAGTGAGGGAGAGAGGAATGGACTGAGACAGTGGGAGTGAGGGAGAGAGGAATGGACAGAGACAGTGGGAGTGAGGGAGAGAGGAATGGACAGAGACAGTGGGAGTGAGGGAGAGAGGAATGGACAGAGACAGTGGGAGTGAGGGAGAGGAATGGACAGAGACAGTGGGAGTGAGGGAGAGGAATGGACAGAGAGAGTGGGAGTGAGGGAGAGAGGAATGGACAGAGACAGTGGGAGTGAGGGAGAGAGGAATGGACAGAGACAGTGGGAGTGAGAGAGAGAGGAATGGACAGAGACAGTGAGAGAGAGGAATGGACTGAGACAGTGGGAGTGAGGGAGAGGAATGGACAGAGACAGTGGGAGTGAGGGAGAGAGGAATGGACAGAGACAGTGGGAGTGAGGGAGGGAGGAATGGACTGAGACAGTGGGAGTGAGGGAGAGAGGAATGGACAGAGACAGTGGGAGTGAGGGAGAGAGGAATGGACAGAGACAGTGGGAGTGAGGGAGAGAGGAATGAACAGAGACAGTGGGAGTGAGGGAGAGGAATGGACAGAGAGAGTGGGAGTGAGGGAGAGAGGAATGGACAGAGACAGTGGGAGTGAGGGAGAGGAATGGACAGAGAGTGGGAGTGAGAGAGAGAGGAATGGACAGAGACAGTGGGAGTGAGGGAGAGAGGAATGGACAGAGACAGTGGGAGTGAGGGAGAGAGGAATGGACAGAGACAGTGGGAGTGAGGGAGAGGAATGGACAGAGAGTGGGAGTGAGAGAGAGAGGAATGGACAGAGACAGTGGGAGTGAGGGAGAGAGGAATGGACAGAGACAGTGGGAGTGAGGGAGAGAGGAATGGACAGAGACAGTGGGAATGAGGGAGAGAGGAATGGACTGAGAGTGGGAGTGAGGGAGAGAGGAATGAACAGAGACAGTGGGAGTGAGGGAGAGAGGAATGGACAGAGACAGTGGGAGTGAGGGAGAGAGGAATGGACAGAGAGTGGGAGTGAGAGAGAGAGGAATGGACAGAGACAGTGGGAGTGAGGGAGAGAGGAATGAACAGAGACAGTGGGAATGAGGGAGAGAGGAATGGACAGAGACAGTGGGAGTGAGGGAGAGGAATGGACAGAGACAGTGGGAATGAGGGAGAGAGGAATGGACAGAGACAGTGGGAGTGAGGGAGAGGAATGGACAGAGACAGTGGGAGTGAGGGAGAGAGGAATGGACAGAGACAGTGGGAGTGAGGGAGAGAGGAATGGACAGAGACAGTGGGAGTGAGGGAGAGGAATGGACAGAGACAGTGGGAGTGAGGGAGAGAGGAATGGACAGAGACAGTGGGAGTGAGGGAGAGAGGAATGGACAGAGAGTGGGAGAGAGGAATGGACAGAGACAGTGGGAGTGAGGGAGAGAGGAATGGACAGAGACAGTGGGAATGAGGGAGAGAGGAATGGACTGAGACAGTGTGAGAGAGAAATGGACAGAGACAGTGGGAGTGAGGGAGAGAGGAATGGACAGAGACAGTGGGAGTGAGGGAGAGAGGAATGGACAGAGACAGTGGGAGTGAGGGAGAGGAATGGACAGAGACAGTGGGAGTGAGGGAGAGGAATGGACAGAGACAGTGGGAGTGAGGGAGAGGAATGGACAGAGACAGTGGGAGTGAGGGAGAGAGGAATGGACTGAGACAGTGGGAGTGAGGGAGAGGAATGGACTGAGACAGTGGGAGTGAGGGAGAGAGAAATGGACAGAGACAGTGGGAGTGAGGGAGAGAGGAATGGACTGAGACAGTGGGAGTGAGGGAGAGAGGAATGGACAGAGACAGTGGGAGTGAGGGAGAGAGGAATGGACAGAGACAGTGGGAGTGAGGGAGAGAGGAATGGACAGAGACAGTGGGAGTGAGGGAGAGGAATGGACAGAGACAGTGGGAGTGAGGGAGAGAGGAATGAACAGAGACAGTGGGAGTGAGAGAGAGAGGAATGGACAGAGACAGTGGGAGTGAGGGAGAGGAATGGACAGAGAGAGTGGGAGTGAGGGAGAGAGGAATGGACTGAGACAGTGGGAGTGAGAGAGAGAGGAATGGACAGAGACAGTGGGAGTGAGGGAAAACGAGGGGGTGAGAGAGAAACAGAAATGAACAACACTGGGACCCTGTGGCTTTGTGACATCTGTTTTAGCAGCCTCCTTCATCCTTCCCTCTCTATATTCCTCTCCTCCTCCACTCCTTCTCTCCCTCTGTCATTCCTCTGTAGTCTTCCTGGAGGGACGGAATAATTGAAGCAAGGGAGTGAGTGGGAGAACGAGGGAAAATTGCACTCCAAGATCTCTTAAATCTCTGCAGCGCTCTGCTAGACACACACACAGTGTGGCATCTATAAGTTGTTAGCCGTTAGCATCCTGGCTCCAGGAAAAGGCCATGCTGTGCTGCTGTTAAGCCCAGTGTCGGCTGTCAGTTTCTGGGCTTAGAGCTGCTGATTCGCCTGCCTTCTTGGGGCTACTCTCTCTCTCTCTCTCTCTGACAGTCTGCTTGGTGTGCAGTTCATTCTAAGAGGCTTGTCACACATACACACAGATGCCTGCTGGAAAGATCAAGTAGTGGCCTCCCTGCCCTGCATGCCAAGTTTGATACTCACCCACACCCACAGACACACACACAGACACACACACACACACTCACCCACACACACTCACCCACACCCACAGACACACACACAGACACACACACAGACACAGACACACACACAGACACAGACACACACACACACAGACACACAGACACACACACACACAGACACACACACAGACACAGACAGAGACACAGACACACACACTCACACAGAACTGTACTTGCATCCTCTCTGCAGTGTTCTGTTTGTACACCCTCTATCAGCAGACATTGTTTTTAAAGTTTATTTTTAGCGGTTTCCTTCACCCTGCTTCTCTGTGTGTGTGTGTGTGTGTGTGTGTGTGTGTGTGTGTGTGTGTGTGTGTGTGTGTGTGTGTGTGTGTGTGTGTGTGTGTGTGTGTGTGTGTGTGTGTGTGTGTGTGTGTGTGTGTGTGTGTTCTCAGATGCTCTCAGGCAGTAGTGTTAGGTAAACATGCCCCACAGCTCTCTCTGTGTGCCTGTCTGTCAGCCAGTCTGTTTTAGAATAAAGTATTTACACAACTGTCAGTCAATCTAGTTTACAGAGCTCTTCACAAAATAATGGTAGACCCAGACACATCTAAAACCCAGGATGTGTTCACACAAACAGCAAGCGGAGCAAACAGGTTCCAAGCTGACGCCTGGCTGATCTGGTGATATGATCCGGTTGGATGTGACTTTTATAAGACCGAGACGGCATGACAGTTAGTGTGTGTGTGTGTGTGTGTGTGTGTGTGTGTGTGTGTGTGTGTGTGTGTGTGTGTGTGTGTGTGTGTGTGTGTGTGTGTGTGTGTGGCGGCATAACTCCTGTCTGCCATATGGCTAATCCATCTGCCCTCCTTCGACCTGGACAGAACCAAAACCAGCAAGCCAGGCAGCAGGAAGGGAGCCAAGAGGAACCAGAACCAGGGAGCCAAGCAGTAGGAAGTCAGCCAAGAGGAACCAGAATCAGGGAGCCAGGCAGCAGGAAGGCAGCCAAGAGGAACCAGAACCAGGGAACCAAGAGAAATCAGAAGCAGGGAGCCAGGCAGCAGGAAGGGAGCCAAGAGGGACCAGAACCAGGGAGCCAGGCAGCAGGAAGGGAGCCAAGAGGGACCAGAACCAGGGAGCCAGGCGGCAGGAAGGCAGCCAAGAGGAACCAGAACTAGGGAGCCAGGCAGTAGGAAGGCAGCCAAGAGGAACCAGAACCAGGGAGCCAGGCAGCAGGAAGGGAGCCAAGAGGAACCAGAACCAGGGAGCCAGGCAGCAGAAAGGGAGCCAAGAGAGACTAGAACCAGGGAGCCAGGCAGCAGGAAGGGAGCCAAGAGAAACCAGAACCAGGGAGCCAGGCAGCAGGAAGGGAGCCAAGAGGCTGACTAACATGGCTGTATGTGGGCAGGATGTTGGGACTGGGATTCTGGGATCGGTTCTCTGCAAGATGCTGCTGCTGTAGCAAAATCTGTGTGTGTGCGTGTTTGTGTGTGTGTTTGTTTGTGTGTGTAGGAGGGAGATTATGCTGAGTTGTCTTTGTACAGAAGACCATATGTCTGGCTCTCACGGTTGTGCCACCCCCTGCCCTGCACCACCCTGCACTGCCTGTCTCAATAAAAGATAGATGTTATTATAGGGAATGTGAATTAAAGCTTCCATGTTTGGGCACTCCTCTCCTTTGCATAGAAATATGATTAACAGAATGTATAGACATGGTTGTTTCTCCCTTGTGATGCTTCATGGGTGCACCGTAATGGTGTCTGTCTGGATTGTGTACATCTGTGGGCTGTTAGTACTCAGAGCACATAGAAAGGTTGTGGTGATCAGCATCACAGAATGTAACATTCCAAAAACAGCCCTGGATGGTGGATTGGCTGGCTTACAAAGAACCAGTCGTCTCATGGGGATGCTCAGTGGATTCCCTCTCTGTACCCAGGACTTCCCAGACTACCCAGTTCCTCAGACTGTGCTGGGGCCAGGGCTGGTTGGGGAGGTGTGGGGGATGGGGCTTGATGGAGACGTGGTGGTGAGGGTGGAGGGTGTGGAGGGGGGGGGGGTTGAAGCTGATAGCCTATGAATGTGCAGGCTTGGAGGGGAGGGTAGTGGTGGTGAGGGGGGTTAAGGACTAGGGGGATCCTTTGTGGCCTTTCGCCAACCCCCTCATGCACTCTAATGCAACACACACACACACAAACACAAACACAGGACGAATCCTTGGAACTCCTAAGCCTGAATGAAAGGGGTGCCCCCCCCCCCCCCACTCTATATTAATTAATCCGCGATACGGTCTCCCCCAGCAACCCAGGCCACGCCCTGTTCTTTTGTCCAAGGACATCTGAGCCCATCTGTGTGAGAAACTAATCCTACTCACGACACACACCCCGTGGAGTGCCTGTGTGTGTGTGTGTGTGTGTGTGTGTGTGTGTGTGTGTGTGTGTGTGTGTGTGTGTGTGTGTGTGTCTGTGTGTGTGTGTGTGTGTGTGTGTGTGTGTGTGTGTGTGTGTGTGTGTGTGTGTGTGTGTGCGCGTGTGTGTGTGTGTTTGTTTGTTTGTAGGCGGTTGTCCCCCCAAACTGCTATCCTACCTCACCAAAAAGGGATTCATCAGGAAACAAATTATACAGCATTAATTTGAGATTACTGTTTCTTAACAAAGTCCAAACATTAACCAGCATATTCATGTGTACAAAACATTATTCTACATAGCTCACATATTCTGAAATGAAACCGCATATTAATATATACATAGATATCATGAAACAGAATAATAAAGAACAGACATGATACAGATTGATCTGTCAGTTCTGTTCTGTATAGAATCTACCATCACATTGACAGGATCTGCAGCATTTAGGTTTGCGATCCACCACTAATCACATTGGCAACATGAAAGAGTGAGATTAAACAGAGCGCTGCTTGGTGTGAAGAGTGTCTGTGGGATGATGAGAGATGGTGTCTGTCCTTAGGGGGTTGTGACACACATCAAAGACTGTAACACAATGGAGAGAGCTCACTCATCGAAGACTGTGTATTATGATAGAGATAGCTCACTGCCTGGTTGTTTCTGCCTGCACTGATGTGGAGGAAGCTGTTCTCTATGGACAAAGGCTGAGTGGGTTTATGGCAGACCTTCAGAGCATGGTTGCTGGTTCAAGCCCATTCCCAAGGCACATGTTAGCACTGGTTTTAAATAGTACTGGTGTAGTTTGTTCATACTGTTATTACACAGTGTTCTATTCAGGCCCAGTCCCTAAAGGAAACACCATGTGATCAGTGGCAGGGACTAACTCCCTCAGGTTGGAAGAAACCTACTCTCAACTCCTCATTGTCTTTGCTACCAGAATGTTAACTATAGTCTTGTCTCTGCTCTTCATGCTGCTTCAGTCCTTACCAGAACAATATGTCTGTCTTGGTTCAGAGTGTAGCCAGGGTTACCAGAACAATATGTTTGTCTTGGTTCAGAGTGTAGCCAGGGTTACCAGAACAATATGTCTGTCTTGGTTCAGAGTGTAGCCAGGGTTACCAGAACGATATGTCTGTCTTGGTTCAGAGTGTAGCCAGGGTTACCAGAACAATATGTCTGTCTTGGTTCAGAGTGTAGCCAGGGTTACCAGAACAATATGTCTGTCTTGGTTCAGAGTGTAGCCAGGGTTACCAGAACAATATGTCTGTCTTGGTTCAGAGTGTAGCCAGGGTTACCAGAACAATATGTCTGTCTTGGTTCAGAGTGTAGCCAGGGTTACCAGAACAATATGTCTGTCTTGGTTCAGAGTGCAGCCAGGGTTATCATAACAATATGTCTGTCTTGGTTCAGAAGAGTGTAGCCAGGGTTACCAGAACAATATGTCTGTCTTGGTTCAGAGTGTAGCCAGGGTTACCAGAACAATATGTCTGTCTTGGTTCAGAGTGTAGCCAGGGTTATCATAACAATATGTCTGTCTTGGTTCAGAGTGTAGCCAGGGTTATCATAACAATATGTCTGTCTTGGTTCAGAGTGTAGCCAGGGTTATCATAACAATATGTCTGTCTTGGTTCAGAGTGTAGCCAGGGTTACCAGAACAATATGTCTGTCTTGGTTCAGAGTGTAGCCAGGGTTACCAGAACAATATGTCTGTCTTGGTTCAGAGTGTAGCCAGGGTTATCATAACAATATGTCTGTCTTGGTTCAGAAGAGTGTAGCCAGGGTTACCAGAACAATATGTCTGTCTTGGTTCAGAGTGTAGCCAGGGTTACCAGAACAATATGTCTGTCTTGGTTCAGAGTGTAGCCAGGGTTATCATAACAATATGTCTGTCTTGGTTCAGAGTGTAGCCAGGGTTATCATAACAATATGTCTGTCTTGGTTCAGAGTGTAGCCAGGGTTACCAGAACAATATGTCTGTCTTGGTTCAGAGTGTAGCCAGGGTTATCATAACAATATGTCTGTCTTGGTACAGAGTGTAGCCAGGGTTACCAGAACAATATGTCTGTCTTGGTTCAGAGTGTAGCCAGGGTTACCAGAACAATATGTCTGTCTTGGTTCAGAGTGTAGCCAGGGTTACCAGAACAATATGTCTGTCTTGGTTCAGAGTGTAGCCAGGGTTACCAGAACAATATGTCTGTCTTGGTTCAGAGTGTAGCCAGGGTTACCATAACAATATGTCTGTCTTGGTTCAGAGTGTAGCCAGGGTTACCAGAACAATATGTCTGTCTTGGTTCAGAGTGTAGCCAGGGTTACCATAACAATATGTCTGTCTTGGTTCAGAGTGTAGCCAGGGTTATCATAACAATATGTCTGTCTTGGTTCAGAGTGTAGCCAGGGTTATCATAACAATATGTCTGTCTTGGTTCAGAGTGTAGCCAGGGTTATCATAACAATATGTCTGTCTTGGTTCAGAGTGTAGCCAGGGTTACCAGAACAATATGTCTGTCTTGGTTCAGAGTGTAGCCAGGGTTACCAGAACAATATGTCTGTCTTGGTTCAGAGTGTAGCCAGCGTTACCGGAACGATATGTCTGTCTTGGTTCAGAGTGTAGCCAGGGTTACCAGAACAATATGTCTGTCTTGGTTCAGAGTGTAGCCAGGGTTACCAGAACAATATGTCTGTCTTGGTTCAGAGTGTAGCCAGGGTTACCAGAACAATATGTCTGTCTTGGTTCAGAGTGTAGCCAGGGTTACCAGAACAATATGTTTGTCTTGGTTCAGAGTGTAGCCAGGGTTATCAGAACAATATGTCTGTCTTGGTTCAGAAGAGTGTAGCCAGGGTTATCATAACAATATGTCTGTCTTGGTTCAGAGTGTAGCCAGGGTTACCAGAACAATATGTCTGTCTTGGTTCAGAGTGTAGCCAGGGTTACCAGAACGATATGTCTGTCTTGGTTCAGAGTGTAGCCAGGGTTACCAGAACAATATGTCTGTCTTGGTTCAGAGTGTAGCCAGGGTTACCAGAACAATATGTCTGTCTTGGTTCAGAGTGTAGCCAGGGTTACCAGAACAATATGTCTGTCTTGGTTCAGAGTGTAGCCAGGGTTACCAGAACAATATGTCTGTCTTGGTTCAGAGTGTAGCCAGGGTTACCAGAACAATATGTCTGTCTTGGTTCAGAGTGTAGCCAGGGTTACCAGAACAATATGTCTGTCTTGGTTCAGAGTGTAGCCAGGGAACAGTTCTTAGTGGACCTTGCAGTGTCAGAAATCCTTTGGTGTCCTCAGCCTTCAGTGACAGCTAGCCTCTCAGCGGGTTGCTAACGCTCGCGGATCACTCTGTCTGTCACGTCTGTCACTCCAAGATGTGACAGCGGACTTCCTGGGGTCAGACAAGGCTCTGTCTCTGTGTGTGTGTGTGTGTGTGTGTGTGTGTGTGTGTGTGTGTGTGTGTGTGTGTGTGTGTGTGTGTGTGTGTGTGTGTGTGTGTGTGTGTGTGTGTGTGTGTGTGTGTGTGTGTGTGTGTGTGTGTGTGTGTGTGTGTGTGTGTGTGTGTGTGTGTGTGTGTGTGTGTGTGTGTGTGTGTGTGTGTGTGTGTGTGTGTGTGTGTGTGGGCCAGCAACCAACACTGTTCCCTAGAATATGTACAAATCATAGCCTATTAGCCCGTAAAGGATTTTTTAAATAAATGCTTTAAAATGCACTTTCTATTCCCAAAGGCCACAAAATGTCTCATTTCCATCCGTCTTTCAATTAGCAACTCATTGGGTGAGTTACAGGGACCAATCCAGCCCTACTTATCAGTGCAGATCAAGGCGAGGATACTATTGGGATGTCCTGCTGGGAAGCCAGGTGAACAGACCTTACAGCCCATTAATCACTACTCTGACTGATCAATAAAGTGCCAAAGTGGAGCAATAACCAGCTGACACAGCACTAACCCTGAGGACCGGAAACAACCCATTACCCTGCTGCTTGTAATCCAATCTGCCTGCCAGATAAACCCAGCTCCATCTCAACCAGCCCTCTCTGTCTCTCAGCCGTTTGGCTGAACAGTTTCACCCAGTTCAAATCACAGCACGCCCGGCTAAATGACTCCAACTAATACATTCACTCAGAATCACTGCAAACAGGTCTCATTTTAGTGTGGCCTTTCTCTGGCCCTGTTAATCATGTTAAGTACGGTAAATACATCTCTGGTGGTACTGTGACACCAGTATTAGTCATCGTCAGCCGTGGAACACTGATACTTTAATTAGATAAACATTTTATTGAGATAAAGGTCTGGTGAGCAAAGATATTTTCCATAGAGATAAGAACATTAGACTGTACATGCAGTACTGCAACAGAGAGAGCATGTTGGATATGTTACGACTGATACAATGGGTATTTAAGATTAAGTCAACACACGAGTTAGAGGACAGTTTGGTCAAAACTAGTGTTTAGGGATAGAATGCAACATAAATCACAGAATCCTCTTTCTCTAGATTGTAGAATCATAAGAAGCCCAGTGCATTCAGTCAGTGTTCTACCATTTTAGAACCAGCACAGCCAATGGAATGTGATGTTACAGTGTAGTGAGCCCCCCCTCCCCTTCATGTGAAATCAATTACAGTTTATTTTTATTTAACTAGGCAAGTCAGTGAAGAACACATTCTTATTTACAATGACGGCCTACCCCGGACAACGCTGGGCCAATTGTGCGCCGCCCTATGGGACTCCCAATCATGGAGATACAGCCTGGAATCGAACCAGGGTCTGTAGTGACACCTCTAGCACTGAGATGCAGTGCCTTAGACCGCTGCGCCACTCGGGAGCCCAGTAGTGGATGAATGAAGTGGAAACAAGAGTAGCTCAACGTTTGCTTACACAGCTCAGTGTAGACTCTTACACTTTGACAAAAAGAACAGGCGACAGATGATGGCAGTGTACCGGAGCTAAAATAAGATGTTCATTTTGACGTTCCTTTGGTCTGAGTAGCAGACAGAGCCACAGAGGTGCAGTATGTGTTCTGGTTCAATCACATCTCCCAGGCACCTTAACAAAGGAGACAGATCAACAACTACCTTCATGATATAGCACTTTGTGACATCTGCTGATGTCATTTATACATTTGATTGATATACGGTGGCATCATGTGAATTAGATACAAAATGATCTAATTTATGTCTACATATAAAAAGTCATGGCCTTAGAGACACTTCTGTACTGTTGATGGGTAAATAGTATGAGAGTCATTTCCACATTCCCATGTCATCTCACATGTTACAGCATATTATAATATCTCCAACGCCCAAAAACAGCATGTGTATAAAACTAGCAGAACAAAAGAAACATGTTACAGTATTGTCAGTATTAATACAACACACACAGGATAACTAAGCAATGTAATATGGCTGTTCTGAACAAGGCACAGCAGTAGTGTTTCTTCACAGACCAACAATATGAACAACACACATTAAAACATCACAGTCAGTGTCACTCCCTTTTACCTCACTACATCAAGTTACCTCACGGTTAAAGTACAGTTTAGTTCATTTCTTAGCAGTTGAAATATTAGTGAACACAATATACACAGTGTAGAAATGCTATGAGGTTTCAAGCAGATTTACATTAAGAAGAGCTGTACGATACACATCACATTCCATTGGCTGTGCTGGTTCTAAAATGGTAGAGGTGCGATTAGAAAATATTGTTTTCAATCAAAACGTAACAGTGAATTCAGACTTCATTATGGGGCATCTCTGGTGTCCTTTCACCAGATGTGGAGCCAGCATACTAAACTGTATCTAACAGTGCAGTGCTTAGTTGAGTGACACAGAGTTGTATTTCTAGTGCAGACTGACCAACAGTTATATCCTTCATTTATATTGCACTGACAGTACACACCCTTTACAGGAGACAGGACAGCTAAATGGAACCAGGACTCAGTGTTCTTGCAGCAGCCCTCCATCCATCAGAGGCCTTGTGTTAGAACAGGGATGTCTATCTCTATGCCAGACATGCGTGAGCGTGTGGAGTAGCGGTGGCCTACGTAGCTGGGGGCGTAGCCCACCTGAGAGGGGGCATAACTCTGGGACGGGGCATAGCTGTAAGCCTGGTTCTGCCCCACCTCTGACCCATACCCCTCCGGGGCTGACATCTGGGACATATAGACCTGCTGGGGCTGCTGGGCGACACTGTGAGGGTAGCCCTGGGAGGGAGCGTAGGGCTGGGCATCCATCACAGTGGGGACGTACCCCTGTGGAGGGAAGGTCTGAGGGGGGCCGTAGACGGGGGAGGGGGGGTACCCGTTGGCTGTGAGGGGCTGGGTGGAGAGGGAGTTAGGGAGTGTGGGTAGAGGCAGCCAGAAGGGAGAAGGTAGCTTCTTACACATGCAGTACCACATGAACATCAGCAGGGCAGCGAGCATGAGGCCGCCGGAACAGCCGATGGCCACGTAGACCGCGAACCCGTCTGAGAAGATGCGGTCGTACTTGATGTTCATCTCCTTGGTCCGGAACAGGAACCACACGGAGGGCGCCAGGGCGATAGCACCGCCCAGGAACAGGAACATCCCAGCCACTAGGTGGCAGCCTGCGCTGTTGACCAGACAGCGGGTACTCTTGATGTCTGTCTCAGCCTTATCAGAGCAGCAGCAGGTCTTAGACATGCCTGCCATACACAGCACCAGGGCCAGGGAGCCAAACAGTAGCCCAGTCGGCAGGCAGAACTGGAGCAGTCTCAGGTCCAACTGGTCCACTTTAGAATACCACTGTGGGGAGAAGGAATAAATGAGAAATGATTTATGCAAATCTTAAATGGCACCCTGTTTCCTGTATAGTGCACTACTTTAGAGCCCTATGTGGCAGTGCACCATATGGGGGGAATATGGGATGCTGTATGTCCTTATGATTGTGCGATCATCAGACCCGTACCTCTGAGTCATAGTAGTAGCAGCCAGAGTAACCATCTTGTTTCACACACTTGGCCCACAGGCCGTCATAGACGCTGATGTTCTTGGCGTTTTTGTTGAAGGTGACAAGTCGTGTCACTCGCCACTGTGGGATCAGCGCCGCCACAGCGATGCCGCCCACGGAGATGAAGGCAATGATGAAGGAGAAGGCATTGGTGGCATGGATGTCCCGGCACGTCATAGCCGCCGCTGACAGGAAGTGATGTCAACAGGACTTCCTGTTCTTTTGGATAAAGAGAGAAGGGGAAAATATGGGAGATCAGTACTCAGTCAGATGAACTGGTCATCCAGATTTAGAGGCCTGTTTACTTCTGAATATAAATATGTGACAGAGCATTTCCTATTTTGCATGGCAGGGAGACCTTTCTGCTTGACAACAATCCACAGCATTACACTGTACTCTTGAAAACAGCATCAAAGTTTACGCCACTGAGGGAGGTGACCCAGCTACGGGCAAACCCCTTATGTTCCTATTCACCAACACAGCTGACCTAGAATCTGCATGTGACTGAAAACAATGCTCTCATTTCATTGGAACTCAGACACTTACAAACTAAGCCTATTAAGCAAGTACTGTAGTACTACTCCACAACAGGGGCTGTCCAGAAAAACAATGGACAATAGACTGGTCAACCCTTTACTACCGTTGACAATGGTTGTTGCGCCGTAATGCTTCTCAATGCAGTAAACTCAATTGTCTCAAAGTAGAATCAGTTATTTATTTACCAAAGTGTAACTGGCTGATATTGTTTACAGCGCTGGAATATAACGTTAACTTACTGTGTGGATGTTCTATTGAGCAGACTGGCATAACATGACAGACATGTAATAAGAATTCAGTAGTGAATGTTGTAGTCAGTGCGCAACAAGCTAATTAGCTAGCTATCATTCAATTAGCTAGTTAGCCTACTAACTTACTTTAGTTGTTCTCCCCGTATGCTTGTGAAGTTGTGGATATGTAATTTAGCTGTGATGTCTTCTACATGCAGTTGTTCAAACAATGTTGATACAAGCTAGCAATCATTAACCAGCTGACTAGCTAGCTAATAATAAGTTAGCAACAGCTAGCTAACGTTAGCTAGAAACCTGTTGCGCCCTGGATTGTCGAAAAGACGAGACTAGCTAGCTAAACGCTAGAGCTCACAGAAGCTCAACTGATTCTATGAAAAAGAGAGGTCGAACTTCATACCTTTGATTTTTGTAACGTTAACGCGTTTATTAGGGAGAAATCGTAGCCATTCCAATTTGTTGTTGAGTTTTTCAGTTCCAAGGAGCGGTTTCCCGTCCGTAGCTCTTGCGCGTCCCCGTGGTTGGCAAGAGAATGTGACGTCACCCGCGCGTTCATATTCACATTGTACTGGCCTGGGTCTGTGTGGTTGCTGATGACAGACAGCGCACTTTATTCAATGTATATGAATATACATGGTTGGATGATTTAAAAATATATATATACAAAAAAAGAGAGAAAATAATGACTAATGACCCATCCACCTTTCTTTCTAATGTCTTGCAGGGTGATGTCCAGATCCACATGATCTATAAATCAGCAGGACAAGAGGCAGCAGCTTACTTCCTTCCTAATGGTAAGGTATCTGCTGTAAGAGTTATGAGGGGTGGATTCAATTAAACAAACTATTGGAAAACTGATAAATGAAATAAATATTGCAAAACTGTTAGTTTTGGCCACACAATCTGATTGGTTACCATGAGTTGCAGCTGAACTAATATCCAGTATCAGAGCCTTAGGCCTACAGAAACACATAAGCCTGAGTAAACATAATATAGAACTGCATAGCTTGGTTACTGTTAGATGTGGAGAATGTTATAACCCTATACGCTAACAAACAATAATACATTAACCCTCCTTTGTTTTTGTTTTTCCCCAGTTGACATCCCAGAGCCTCCTTTCCCCAGCCCTCCATTTCCTGGGTCAAAGGTCGTCCACAGGAGGAAGAAGAGACAGGTGAGTGAGAACTGTGGAATGCCCCAGGTTTTCCTCCTACTATCTTTATGGTCACAGTTATGGATGAGTCATAATTTACTGTAACTGGGGAAGGAATGCTGAGAAAGGACTCATCTTGAGTTCAGTCGTGTGTGTGTGTGTGTGTGTGTGTGTGTGTGTGTGTGTGTGTGTGTGTTTGAGAGCGTGTGTGTGTTCTATATAATTGTGCATGCTTATGTGTGTCTGTATGAGTGTGTTGGAGATAATTAAATAATGCTCTGCGTGTTCTCCACGTTGTTGACTTTGCATTCTGTATGTTAATTCACTGAGGTAGAAATGAAGGTGATTTCCTTGTCACCCCTCTCATCCTCTTCTTATAAAATATTCACGATGTGAGTGAAGGTTGTTCTCTGTGGCTCCTCATCCTCCACTGCCTGCAGACAGACAAACTGGTGTGGATGTGTCTGTATCTCTCTCTCTCTCTCTCTCTCTCTCTCTCTGTTCTCTTGCTTTTTTCTCTCTTTCTTCCCTGAGAGCAATATAGACGGGGTTTACAGGAAAGCACAGACAGACTTGATGCGGTTGAAACATTCCATCATCCCAGCATCATTCTTCCTGTTTCTATGATGGGTTTTGGTAGAAACAGTCATCATACAAATATAATGTTTTTACAGTAAGAAAGAGAGTTTTAATGCGTGTGTGTGTGTGTGTGTGTTAGATCCATTGAAGCTTACATTCTGCTATGTGTTGCTCTCGTAGGCCCCACGGGTTGGAGGCAGTGTGGCCGAGGAGACCAAGTACATCGAGCTGATGGTGATCAACGACCATCTGATGGTGAGAGCAGTCTGTCTGTGTGTGTTTATGATTGTGTGTGTGTGCTCTTTCTTTCACGGATGTTACCCCCAATAAAGAAGCTAGGATTTCAGGTATAAGGCTGACTATCTCTCTCTTTCTCTCTTTCTCCAGTATAAAAAGCATCGTCTTTCTGTTGGTCAGACGAATAACTACGCTAAGTCTGTGGTCAATATGGCTGATATGGTAAGTTACCTAAACATCATCTTTTTGGTATTGGATATTTTGTCAGCGAGCAGTGGCTACCTCGCCTCCATGAGCTACATGAGCCTAGAGACAGTAGACTCATCTGGTCTTTAGAATCTCGACCGATCAAGGGCGGAATCTTCAGTGTCACCGTCTGCAACGATAACTGGTCTCCTCAGCCCCGTCTGTCTGCTGTGCTGCTGAAATCTGATAGGCCCGTTGCAGAGGAACAGGGTCACATTTGAAAGCTGATAGGCTGGTGGAAAAGGTTCATATCTGTTTGCGTGCCCTTGAGATTTAGTGATGACATAAAAAGGATGCTATATATGGAATGGTGTGTGTTGGATAGATGTTTTGTTTTAAGAATAGAACTGAGTGTCCCTGTCCACTGTGCATTGTTGATTTAAATGGAATGTTCTTGGCTTACTGTGCAACCACAAACAGACAAGCAGACAGGCCTAAATACAGACAACAGTGACCCTTCCTGTACCCTCCCTCTCCTCAGTCCATCCCTCGCTCCTCTCTGTGCACCTGAGCCTAAAAACAAACAACAATCATCCCCTCCCTTCCTCTCCTCCATCAATCCTCTCCTTTCTCCCCTCTCCATCTCTGTCCATGTGAGACTACTGCTGGAATTCAGCTAAATCAATCAGTCTTTACGGGTGTCCTTTCCTCCCTCCCTTCACCGTCTCCGCTGTTTATCTGGGCAGTCAAACAGGTTGTTTAATAGATTTTCATCCTATTCAGGCAAACATGTTCTCTCACTGTGCCACTCGCCACTCGCCCCCATTGTGTCCTTTGAAGAGACTATTAGCCTCTGTTGATTCTGTCTGGCCACGGAGCAGTGTTCTCATAACCTGCTCAGATTAGAATCACAAACACTACCATTATTTGTTGTTATCCCCCAGACATAAGTCTGTTTGGAATGGATGTTTTCATTAGATCTCAGTCAGCTTTCAAAGTCATTTAGGTCATTGAAGTAGTTTGAGGAAATGTTTTGATGTCAGTCAACTCTCAAGAGACAGACAGCACCGTATTTCCTGCAGCTGTTCTGTTGGCCTGATGTTTGGTGTTCTGATGTTACCCTCCCTTCCCAGATCTTCAAGGAGCAGCTCAACACCCGCATCGTGCTGGTTGCCATGGAGACGTGGGCGGCTGACAACCGGTTCAACATCGATGACGACCCCATGGTGACCTTGAGGGAGTTCATGAAGTACAGACGAGACTTCATCAAGGAGAAGTGTGACTCCGTGCATCTTTTCTCGTAAGCCTGTCTGTCTCTGTGTGGGGTGGAGGAGAGGGGTGGTATGGGTTCTGTCTGTCTCTGTGTGGGGTGGGGGAGAGGGGGTGGTATGGGTTCTGTCTGTCTCTGTGTGGGGTGGAGGAGAGGGGTGGTATGGGTTCTGTCTGTCTCTGTGTGGGGTGGGGGAGAGGGGGTGGTATGGGTTCTGTCTGTCTCTGTGTGGGGTGGGGGAGAGGGGTGGTATGGGTTCTGTCTGTCTCTGTTTGGGGTGGGGGAGAGGGGGTGGTATGGGTTCTGTCTGTCTCTGTGTGGGGTGGGGGAGAGGGGGTGGTATGGGTTCTGTCTGTCTCTGTGTGGGGTGGGGGAGAGGGGGTGGTATGGGTTCTGTCTGTCTCTGTGTGGGGTGGGGGAGAGGGGTGGTATGGGTTCTGTCTGTCTCTGTGTGGGGGGGGGAGGGGGTGGTATGGGTTCTGTCTGTCTCTGTGTGGGGTGAGGGAGAGGGGGTGGTATGGGTTCTGTCTATCTCTGTGTGGGGTGGGGGAGAGGGGGTGGTATGGGTTCAGTCTATCTCTGTGTGGGGTGGGGGAGAGGGGTGGTATGGGTTCTGTCTATCTCTGTGTGGGGTGGGGGAGAGGGGGTGGTATGGGTTCTGTCTGTCTCTGTGTGGGGTGGGGGAGAGGGGGTGGTGTGGGTTCTGTCTGTCTCTGTGTGGGGTGGGGGAGAGGGGGTGGTATGGGTCTCTGTATGGGGTGGGGGAGAGAGGGGGGTATGGGTTTTGTCTGTCTCTGTGTGGAGAGGGGGTGGTATGGGATCTGTCTGTCTCTGTGTGGGGTGGAGGAGAGGGGGTGGTATGGGTTCTGTCTGTCTCTGTGTGGGGTGGGGGAGAGGGGGTGGTGTGGGTTCTGTCTGTCTCTGTGTGGGGTGAGGGAGAGGGGGTGGTATGGGTTCTGTCTGTCTCTGTGTGGGGTGGGGGAGAGGGGGTGGTATGGGTTCTGTCTGTCTCTGTGTGGGGTGGGGGAGAGGGGGTGGTATGGGTTCTGTCTGTCTCTGTTTGGGGTGGGGGAGAGGGGGTGGTTTGGGTTCTGTCTGTCTCTGTTTGGGGTGGGGGAGAGGGGGTGGTATGGGTTCTGTCTGTCTCTGTGTGGGGTGGGGGAGAGGGGGTGGTGTGGGTTCTGTCTGTTTCTGTGTGGGGTGAGGGAGAGGGGGTGGTATGGGTTCTGTCTGTCTCTGTGTGGGGTGGGGGAGAGGGGGTGGTATGGGTTCTGTCTGTCTCTGTGTGGGGTGGGGGAGAGGGGGTGGTATGGGTTCTGTCTGTCTCTGTGTGGGGTGGGGGAGAGGGGGTGGTATGGGTTCTGTCTGTCTCTGTGTGGGGTGGAGGAGAGGGGGTGGTATGGGTTCTGTCTGTCTCTGTGTGGGGGGGGGGTATGGGTTCTGTCTGTCTCTGTGTGGGGTGGAGGAGAGGGGGTGGTATGGGTTCAGTCTATCTCTGTGTGGGGTGGGGGAGAGGGGGTGGTATGGGTTCAGTCTATCTCTGTGTGGGGTGGGGGAGAGGGGGTGGTATGGGTTCTGTCTATCTCTGTGTGGGGTGGGGGAGAGGGGTGGTATGGGTTCTGTCTGTCTCTGTGTGGGGTGGGGGAGAGGGGGTGGTATGGGTTCTGTCTGTCTCTGTGTGGGGTGGGGGAGAGGGGGTGGTATGGGTTCTGTCTGTCTCTGTGTGGGGTGGGGGAGAGGGGGTGGTATGGGTTCTGTCTGTCTCTGTGTGGGGTGGGGGAGAGGGGGTGGTATGGGTTCAGTCTATCTCTGTGTGGGGTGGGGGAGAGGGGGTGGTATGGGTTCAGTCTATCTCTGTGTGGGGTGGGGGAGAGGGGGGTGGTATGGGTTCTGTCTGTCTCTGTGTGGGGTGGGGGGAGAGGGGGTGGTATGGGTTCAGTCTATCTCTGTGTGGGGTGGGGGAGAGGGGGTGGTATGGGTTCTGTCTATCTCTGTGTGGGGTGGGGGAGAGGGGGTGGTATGGGTTCAGTCTATCTCTGTGTGGGGGGGGGGGAGAGGGGGTGGTATGGGTTCTGTCTGTCTCTGTGTGGGGTGGGGGAGAGGGGGTGGTATGGGTTCTGTCTGTCTCTGTGTGGGGTGGGGGAGAGGGGGTGGTATGGGTTCTGTCTGTCTCTGTGTGGGGTGGGGGAGAGGGGGTGGTATGGGTTCTGTCTGTCTCTGTGTGGGGTGGGGGAGAGGGGGTGGTATGGGTTCTGTCTGTCTCTGTGTGGGGTGGGGGAGAGGGGGTGGTATGGGTTCTGTCTGTCTCTATGTGGGTGGGGGAGAGGGGGTGGTATGGGTTCTGTCTGTCTCTGTGTGGGGTGGGGGAGAGGGGGTGGTATGGGTTCTGTCTGTCTCTGTGTGGGGTGGGGGAGAGGGGGTGGTATGGGTTCTGTCTGTCTCTGTGTGGGGTGGGGGAGAGGGGGTGGTATGGGTTCTGTCTGTCTCTGTGTGGGGTGGGGGAGAGGGGGTGGTATGGGTTCTGTCTGTCTCTGTGTGGGGTGGGGGAGAGGGGGTGGTATGGGTTCAGTCTATCTCTGTGTGGGGGGGGGGGGGGAGAGGGGGTGGTATGGGTTCTGTCTGTCTCTGTGTGGGGTGGGGGAGAGGGGGGTGGTATGGGTTCTGTCTGTCTCTGTGTGGGGTGGGGGAGAGGGGGTGGTATGGGTTCTGTCTGTCTCTGTGTGGGGTGGGGGAGAGGGGGGGGGTATGGGTTCTGTCTGTCTCTGTGTGGGGTGGGGGAGAGGGGGTGGTATGGGTTCTGTCTGTCTCTGTGTGGGGTGGGGGAGAGGGGGTGGTATGGTTCTGTCTGTCTCTATGTGGGGTGGGGGAGAGGGGGTGGTATGGGTTCTGTCTGTCTCTGTGTGGGGTGGGGGAGAGGGGGTGGTATGGGTTCTGTCTGTCTCTGTGTGGGGTGGGGGAGAGGGGGTGGTATGGGTTCTGTCTGTCTCTGTGTGGGGTGGGGGAGAGGGGGTGGTATGGGTTCTGTCTGTCTCTGTGTGGGGTGGGGGAGAGGGGGGTGGTATGGGTTCTGTCTGTCTCTGTGTGGGGTGGGGGAGAGGGGGTGGTATGGGTTCAGTCTATCTCTGTGTGGGGTGGAGGAGAGGGGGTGGTATGGGTTCTGTCTGTCTCTGTGTGGGGTGGGGGAGAGGGGGTGGTATGGGTTCTGTCTGTCTCTGTGTGTGTGTGTGGGGGGGGGTCTGATGCATTTTAGTCACTTCAAACCATGCTTCCTGTCAGACTGATTTGTAATAGACTGTCATAGCCCCAAATTAAAAAGTTAACATTGGCTGTTGGTGACATCCTTATTTGACGGGACTAAAAAGTCTGGGAACCCCTGGTTTAGAGATTTAATCACTTCCTCTCTTTTTACCAGAGGGAACCGGTTCCATAGCAGCTGGGGAGGAGCTTCCTATATGGGAGGAGTCTGTTCTCTTACTAAAGGAGGAGGAGTCAATGAGGTAGGCCCCGCTTCAGGATGAAAATGGACCTCGATCAGCATCTCTTTTAGGCACAGTTTAAGAACTTATTCTCTCTCTCTATTCTCTCTCTTTCTTTCTTTTCTCCTCCCTTCCTCTGTCAGTATGGCAAGACAGATGAGATGGCTATAACCCTGGCCCAGTCTCTGGGACAAAACATTGGCATCTTCTCTGACAAGAAGAGGATCCTCAACGGTACAATCCTGTACACTTACACACACACACACACTGGCCACACACACACTGGCCACACACACACACTGGCCACACACACGCACTGGCCACACACGCACTGGCCACACACACGCACTGGCCACACACGCACTGGCCACACACACGCACTGGCCACACACACGCACTGGCCACACACGCACTGGCCACACACACACTGGCCACACACACACACACACACACACTGGCCACACACACACTGGCCACACACACACACACACGCACTGGCCACACACGCACTGGCCACACACACACTGGCCACACACACACTGGCCACACACACACACACACACACACAGGCCACACACACACTGGCCACACAGAGACATGTATGTTGTGTGTTCCACAGGCGAGTGCAAGTGTGATGACCGTTGGTCTGGCTGCATCATGGATGATGTTGGGTAAGTTTCCTCTAAAGTACTTTGTTTCCCAAACAACCCGTCGCACACTGCCACGGCAACAGACCCCATCTCCCGCGGCAATGCCGACATTCCAAACGTGTGTTCCCTCTGTGCGCCTCTGTGTCGCTGTGATGTCATAGTGCGTTAGTCTCTTAGAGAAGAGGGTTGTCACTATCTGACCATGTTAGAAAGGATGGAAGTACTGCACTTTTAACCACTAACCCTAACTCACCATAACCTTACCCCTAACTCTCTCCCTTAAACCTAACCCTCAACCTTAAACCTAACCCTAACCCTGAACCTAACCTTAACTCCGACTAAGAACTAATATCTCATATATTTATTCATCAGTTCTGATGATAATGCCCCCTTTGTCCATCTTAGCCTGGCCAGAAAGTGACTACCGAGAAACATAGACATTTAGACAGAGGAGATAATCTGAATTAGGACAAATAATACATTCACAGTGATTATCTTGTTAGTGTTGACTCAGGGTTAACAATGTCTGGAGCGTTAGAAAATACTTTAGACTGCGGTGTAGTTCAGGAAATATTCCACTAGATGGCAGTAGAGGCTGTTGTTTACTTCAGACATCAGTAACTTCAGTAACATCAGTAACTTCAGTTACTCCAGACATCAGTAACAGAATCCCTGACTGTTTGGCCAGGGATTCATATTAGTAATACTATCTGTGAGTGATTGGTCATTTCCAGAACTGCCACGTGAGGTTCCACCAATCACATTCTATATTCTGAATAATATGTTATACCTCTCTCAGTTAACTGTGGAGCTCTTGTACTGTCCTTGTCAGCCAAATGTTTACCGTTCATTGTGTGTTTCTGTGTGTACACGCTTGCTGCTTTGCAGCTTGTGTGTGTATCTATATGGATGCAACTGTGTGTGAGCGCTGTGTGTGTGTGTGTGTTAGTATGGAGGATGTGTGTCTTTACCCCTCTTCTTTAATACCTCTTGCGTTTCCCCTCAATCCCAAATGGGACAGCAGGTGAGCAGATGCTTGGCTGGAACGCTGCTCGTGCAGTTTGAACCAATCGGCTGCCTGGAAGGGTTGTCAGTCATCTCAACCTTTCCCATTCCATCCAATAGCATTACGGCCTCTGTGGCTCGACGTCCCGCCGTAGCTTCGTCTTCTTCTTCAGATGATGATGATGATGCAGTGTAAAGAAATACAGCTCTGTGGTCTGATCTCAGCTGTATTTATTTATGTTCATTATGTACATATATTTTTCAGATATATTTTCATATATATTTTCAGTTTTGGGCTGATGTCACTCGCTGAGCACTTTTGGAGCAACGGATTGTACTACTATTATACTCATAAGGGATCCCTTTTCCCCTTAAAGCTTTGACAATGAGCCCTACCCATCATGTCGTGTCCATCTAACCGATTGATACAGTCTGCAATGTCATTCCCGTACGAGACCAATATGATTTATCTGCATTAACACTGTACTCAACAGCACTGACCCCTCTTAGGATTCTATCTTTGATATTGTTACCTGACTTTAGCAACCTCTCCGTGGGGTCAGCATGTCACATGTCAAAGGTCAGAAGTTATTGTTTACCCTTTCCCCAGCACATGGCTCTTACCCAGACTCCCTCTCTCTAAGCAGAGGTCAATGGTATTTCAGACACTCGTATTCAATGAGCAAGTATCAGTCACGCCCATGGATGGACTTTTTATTTTCTCTTCTCAGCGCCTGCATGTCTGTTCCTATTAACTAATACTGACCGTTTACTGTGTGGTGGTTCTCTCCTTCAAAAGGGTTGGGGTTCTATCTGGGTTCCTTAATTAGTGTGTGTGTGTATGTGTGTGTGTGTGTGTGTGTGTGTGTGTGAGAACAATTGGGTTGTTAGCCAGCCTGGGGGAGCCATAATGCACTGGATGAATGAGATACTTGTGTTTGTATCACACTGGGTTCTGCTGTGTTAGGTTCTTCATTACTGAGGGTTTTACTATGTTGGGGCTATGTTGGGGCCACCGCCCCACAAATGGGAAATGTTCTTTATCAGTCATCATACAATATCCTCTCTTCATTTAGAGTGTTTAGCGAGAGAGAAGAAGAGACTGAGAGAAACATAGAAAGAAGTAAGGGAGGGTTGATGTATATCTATATTGCCAGTGATTCATTGGAGGTCTCTCTCTCGCTCTCTCTCTATCCCTCTCTCTGTTATTGTGAGCCTTTGTTTGATTCCTAATCAGTATGACTCTCACTACTATTGTAAGTGCTACAATAATCCACACTCAACTCAGCCCCTTGACGTCCACCATTTCCTTTCTCTGGGAAAGCTCCTGTTGGGCCCAGGATTTGCTGCATTGTGTTTACAGCACTAGCTCCCATTAGCCACTCACTAGCATTACTACTCAAAGCGGATACATATTTGCTGTATCATTTAGCAACAGTGCTATGGGGAGACAGGACAACAGCATCTGAGGCTAAGCCCTGATTGCAGGAATGCAGAGCAGCAAGGGGTCAACACTAACAATGACAGACTAACAACAGAAAGACCCCTGACTGAGTGTCAATTGCTTACTAGCAAACCAGGTGCTATTGATTGCTTCAGGGCAAAGGTGGTCTGCAGAAATTGATTAATTTCAAGTCAATCATTTTCTGCAACAAAAGACACCTTTGTCCTTAAGCTATCAATGGGACCTGATTTCTGCCACCACACATCACTGATTGTGCATAGGTTATGATTCACAACCAGAAGCAACAACAAGGACAATAACAATAATGTGACAAATATTATTTCCTCTACTCACCATCAGTCAATATTAATCTTGTATGCCAATGCCATACCGCTACTATCCCTATTCTTTGACCCTGACTTTGACTGTGGTCATCAACAGATAAAAGGTGTGGGTTTGTGTTATTCTATAGATGGTGGGCTGTAAGGGTTTGGATTGAGCTGAAATGGAACTAACTCTTAGAATCAGTCAGAAATGTTAGTCAGTCTTGTTGAACACGTTTTGTGGTGAATGTTTCCTTCCTGTTCATATACGGAAGTGTGTAAGTATATACCACACTACTGGCCTTCTCTCTGTAAGGACAAGGCTAAAGCAACACGAGTGGCACAGTGTGTCTCAGAGGGATGTGTGTTGTTGTTGACGTGCTGCAGTTGTTTCCAGTGTAACTGCGTGACTCTGTGTTTGTGTTGAACAGCTTCTACCTGCCCAAGAGGTTCTCCAACTGCAACGTGGAGGAGTACCACACCTTCCTCCACACTGGTGGTGGAGCCTGTCTCTTCAACAAACCACTAAAGGTACACACGCACAACACACACGCACAACACACACACACCCCTGGAGGGGATAATGAAGAAATTAACTTCAAAGCTTATAAAGCACTTTTCTTAAATTTCACCCAATGCACTTAGATAAACCTAACCAATCTCTTTCTCTCTCTCCTCTCTACTCTCTGTCACTCTCCCCCCTCGCTCTCTGTGACTCCAGCTGGTTGACCCTCCAGAGTGTGGGAATGGTTTGGTGGAGCCAGGGGAGGAGTGTGACTGTGGCAGCCCAGCGGTGAGTAGCTGAGAGTGGACAGACATCGGCCCTAGACACCTCTGGTCCTGGAGAATCTACAGGGAACCTTGATTCATATGCCTTTGTTTAAATGTGTTTGTGTTCCGTCACTAGGAGTGCGAGAGGGAGGGAGAGAAGTGCTGTCAGAAGTGTACACTCACGCAAGGCTCAAAGTGTAGCGACGGACTCTGCTGTAACAACTGTCAGGTACAGGACACAATGCATTTTCACAACACGCATATATGCACATATGCATAATCAATCAATCAGATGTATTTATAAAGCCCTTTTTACATCAGCAAATGTCACAAAGTGCTATACAGAAACCCAGCCTAAAACCCAAACGGCAAGCAATGCAGTTGTAGAAGAACGGTGGCTTGGAAAAACTCCCTAGAAAGGCAGGAACCTAGAGAGGAACCAGGCTCTGAGGGGGTGCCAGTCCTCTTCTGGCTGTGCCAGGTGGAGAGGAACCAGGCTCTGAGGGGGTGCCAGTCCTCTTCTGGCTGTGCCGGGTGGAGAGGAACCAAGCTCTGAGGGGGTGCCAGTCCTCTTCTGGCTGTGCCGGGTGGAGAGGAACCAGGCTCTGAGGGGGTGCCAGTCCTCTTCTGGCTGTGCCAGGTGGAGAGGAACAAGGCTCTGAGGGGGTACCAGTCCTCTTCTGGCTGTGCCAGGTGGAGAGGAACCAGGCTCTGAGGGGGTGCCAGTCCTCTGCTGGCTGTGCCAGGTGGAGAGGAACAAGGCTCTGAGGGGGTACCAGTCCTCTTCTGGCTGTGCCAGGTGGAGAGGAACCAGGCTCTGAGAGGGTGCCAGTCCTCTTCTGACTGTGCCAGGTGGAGAGGAACCAGGCTCTGAGGGGGTGCCAGTCCTCTTCTGACTGCCGGGTGGAGAGGAACCAGGCTCTGAGGGTGCCAGTCCTCTTCTGGCTGTGCCAGGTGGAGAGGAATCAGGCTCTGAGGGGGTGCCAGTCCTCTTCTGGCTGTGCCAGGTGGAGAGGAACCAGGCTCTGAGAGGGTGCCAGTCCTCTTCTGACTGTGCCAGGTGGAGAGGAACCAGGCTCTGAGGGGGTGCCAGTCCTCTTCTGACTGCCGGGTGGAGAGGAACCAGGCTCTGAGGGTGCCAGTCCTCTTCTGGCTGTGCCAGGTGGAGAGGAACCAGGCTCTGAGGGGGTGTCAGTCCTCTTCTGGCTGTGCCGGATGGAGATTATAAGAGTGCATGGCCATTAAGACCAGATTGTTCTTCAAGATGTTTCAACGTTCATAGCTGACCAGCAGGGTCAAATAATAATTACAGTGGTTAGTCTGTGCAACAGGTCAGTACCTCAGGAGTAAATGTCATACACCCACTGACATGCTTTGACCTGTGTTGTGTTGTGTGTGGGCAGATGGAGTTTATGGGCGTGGTGTGTAGGGAGGCAGTGAATGACTGTGATATTCCAGAGAACTGCACTGGTAACTCCAGCCAGTGTCCCCCGAACGTACACAAGATGGACGGCTACTCATGTGAAAAGGAACAGGTAAGAGATATGAAGAATAATCAGAGTGGACCAGTTGGTGTGTACAGGTGTGTGTTTGTGTTCTAAGTGTACCATTCCTCTGTGTCCAGGGTCGTTGCTTTAACGGGAGGTGCAAGACCAAAGACAGACAGTGCAAGTACCTGTGGGGAGAGAGTGAGTAACATTACTGTTTTTGATTCAATCACTGATGAAAACGTTTTTATGTCGACCTCAATGACATTCAATGCAGGGTTATTTATGTAGGTTGTGACATCATCCCTGTTCATTGTTTGATTTTTCAGAGGCGACCGCTGCTGACAAGTTCTGTTATGAGAAGTTGAATATCGAGGGGACAGAGAAGGGGAACTGTGGGAAGGACAAAGACACATGGGTCCAATGCAACAAGCAGTAAGGACATTTGTTTGTGTCACAGTTCTGTTATGCTTGAATACAATGACATGCCATCGCACTGTACTTTTATCCTTGAACATAACATGTGTCCAGCAAAGTTTAGGTAAGTAACGGAACCTGAACTTAGAGAGAAGGTTCATCACTACTTCCTGTGTGTTTCAGAGACGTGCATTGTGGGTACCTGCTATGTTCCAACATATCGCCGGCCCCCCGACTAGGAGAGTTGCAGGGGGGACTGACGTCCTTTTCTGTTGCACAGCACAGCGCCTCGCTGGACTGCAGGTACACACACACACACACACACACACACACACACACACACACACACACACACACACCACTCAGCCTAGTGTGACTCAGTCAGAGGTCATCAGACTCTGATTCATTCAGCGCATTATGGTTCTCCTTGGGTTGCTAAGGAATTACAGTCCATTCATAGATATTTACACACACTGATTGATAAAGCGACCTCCTTATATTTACGTCACTAAACACAATTGCTATTTAGCGGAACAAAATTCCTATTATGTGGACCCATTTATCTATAATTGTACTGTAATTATCATGAACACACACAATGCAATTTGTCTCAACTGATGATGGATTTATTTATTTAATCATTCAAAAGACATATATATATATATATATATATATATATATATATATATATATTTATATATATATATATATATATATAGCCAAGAACAAGCAGTCCATGCATTAAAAACCTAGCAAGGATAACACAATAAAGTCTTAGCTTATTTAATAATAGGACATAAGAAATGCCACGAATTTGAAGAAACATAGAAAAACGGATTTAATTGTTTCTGGTAAAATAATGAAAGATTAGAAAGAAGAAACAGTATTTGACATATGGTCCATTGTGGATGATGCAGGCCTCCAGATCACATACAGAATAATGTCTCTATCTCTCTCTCTGATGATGTAGGCCTCCAGATCACATACAGAATAATGTCTCTATCTCTCTCTCTGACGATGCAGGCCTCCAGAGCACATACAGAATAATGTCTCTATCTCTCTCTCTGACGATGCAGGCCTCCAGAGCACATACAGAATAATGCCTCTAGCTCTCTCTCTGATGATGCAGGCCTCCAGAGCACATACAGAATAATGCCTCTATCTCTCTCTCTGATGATGCAGGCCTCCAGAGCACATACAGAATAATGCCTCTATCTCTCTCTCTGACGATGCAGGCCTCCAGAGCACATACAGAATAATGCCTTTAGCTCTCTCTCTGACAATGCAGGCCTCCAGAGCACATACAGAATAATGTCTCTAGCTCTCTCTCTGACGATGCAGGCCTCCAGAGCACATACAGAATAATGTCTCTATCTCTCTCTCTGACGATGCAGGCCTCCAGAGCACATACAGAATAATGCCTCTAGCTCTCTCTCTGACGATGCAGGCCTCCAGAGCACATACAGAATAATGCCTCTAGCTCTCTTTTTGTGACTTCAATTCTATACTTTTATGTCCCTGTGTTACTTCTATATGAATGGATCCTCTGACTGTGTTGTGTTGTGTGCTGTATGTCAGTGGGGGTCACGTGATGATAGACGGGGACAGTGACCTGGGCTATGTGGAGGATGGGACAGCCTGTGGGACAGAGAGGGTCTGCTTCAACCACAAGTGTCTGCCCCTTCAGGAGTTCAACTTCAGCACCTGCCCTGGAACCACCGAGAAGACCATCTGTTCTGGACACGGGGTACGGATACACACACACAAACGCACAAACACACACATGCATGCACACCCACTTTCTCTCTCCTCCTCCAACCTTTCAGCTCCTAATAACATATTGTTTGGTGGGTGTGCCTGCATGCTTGTGTATGTGTGTGTTGCAGATTTGCAGTAACGAGCTGAAGTGTGTGTGTCACTTGGGTTGGACTGGAGACGATTGTAACTCTACGTCTCCTCTCAGCTACCTGGTGGTTGGACCCACCGCCTCTGTATCAGGTACAAACAACTCCACACGTCTCCCTATCTCTCTCTCTAACTCTTTCCCTCTCCTCCTATTTACATAAGCTTATAAATGGCTCTCTCTTCCTATCTTTCTCTTCCTCTTGTTCTTCCTCTCTCTCTCTCTCTCTCTCTCTCTCCCTCTCTCTCTCTCTCTCTCTCTCTCTCTCTCTCTCTCTCCTCTCTCTCTCGCTCTCTCTCTCTCTCGCTCTCTCTCTCTCTCTCTCTCTCTCTCTCTCTCTCTCTCTCTCCTCTCTCTCTCTCTCTCTCTCTCTCTCTGTCTCTCTCTCTCTCTCTCTCTCTCTGTCTCTCTCTCTCTGTCTCTCTCTCTCTGTCTCTCTCTCTCTCTCTCTCTCTCTCTCTCTCTCTGTCTCTCTCTGTCTCTGTCTCTGTCTCTGTCTCTCTCTCTCTCTCTCTCTCTCTCTCTCTCTCTCTCTCTCTGTCTCTGTCTCTGTCTCTGTCTCTGTCTCTGTCTCGCTCTTGCTCTTGCTCTTTCCCTCACACTCTCTCTCCCTTTCTATCTCTCTCGCTCTCTCTCTAACTCCTAACTCTTTCCCTCTCCTCCTATTTACACAAACACTCTGTGAGAGGTTTTGGTTCGACATACTTATTTAAGCCTTTATTTTCATCATAAATCATTGCTTCATTCATTGTTTAGTTTAGTTATTTTGCATATAATCGTTATTTTTGGCCTTTCCGTTTGCATCAGTATCTGTTAAAAAAAAAACAGGCACGCCTTTCTGTCTTTCTTTTTGTTTGTTGTTTATTTTCACACACATTCTTTGTCGACAGGCTCATGTCATTGATGGAGTGACGCTGAGGTCAGATCTGAGTTCCTCTTCATTGTGTTTGCCCCTTCTGTGATGTCACTACCTCCTCTTTCTCCCCCTCTCACCCCTTCCCAGTCTCTCTAGCCTGTAGTCAGTCATGTTTTTGCATCCTTCTACGTTCTCCCTCAAAAACATACACATCAATCTTTGCAATCTGTTTCCTCCCCCTCTTTGCTTTCAGATCTCTTCCCTCTGAGTGTGCTGTGTTTTAGTGTACTATTGAAGTGAGGTGTATCACTTGATCACTTCAAAGTGTGTTTCTCCTACAGATTAATCTGGAAACAACTATAATACAGTTTGTTATTAAAGTGCTCTCTCTCTCTCTCCCCCCTCTCTCTTTCTCTCTCTCTCTGTCTCTCTCTCTCCCCCCTCTCTCTTTCTCTCTCTCTCTCTCTCTCTCTCTCTCTTTCTCTCTATCTCTCCCTCTCTCTCTCTCTCTCCCCCCTCTCTCTTTCTCTCTCTCTCTCTCTCTCTCTCTCTCTCTCTCTCTCTCTCTCTTTCTCTCTATCTCTCCCTCTCTCTCTCTCTCTCCCCCCTCTCTCTCTCTCTCCCCCCTCTCTCTCTCTCTCTCCCCCCCTCTCTCTTTCTCTCCCCCCCTCCCCTCTCAGGTATCACCAGTACTAACATCATCATTGGGGCCATCGCTGGCTCCATTCTGTTTCTGGCTCTCATCCTGGCCATCACCGCCTGGGGATACAAGTGAGTACAGCTGGACCTCAGCTCTAGACCTGGGATAGCTGACTAGTTAGGATTAGGAACTGGTTTGGGATCCTGTCATTGGTCAGTGTGTCTGACGTGACTGTCCTTCTTCGCTAACAGGAGCTACAGAAAGCGGTGCTACGTTGAGTCAGAGGTTCACAGAAGATTCTGCAGGTTTGTCATCCTTATTCTTTCCCATTTACATTTTTGTCATTTAGCAGCGCGACTTACAATTCCACATTTTCTATAACATTCATTAGTTGTTGATCTATTTATGTGTTGGTCAATTTATTGATGTGTTTGTGAAATCACATCTATGTCAGGACAGTGTTCCGATGTCTAATGTTTGTTGGCGTTTCTCAGGCAAATGCCTCCGGGTGACTATGTGAAGAAACCCGGGGATGCAGACTCGTTCTACAGTGACCTGGCCCCTGGGGTTAGCACCAACTCAGGCTGTAGCTCCAAGAAGAGGTCTGGCTGTCTGTCTAACCTGCAGATATACACGCTCTCTTTCCCCCCCTCCATCGCCTCCATCTCACAAAACATCTCTCTGTTTGCATTCAGGTGTGACATCATCTCACTGCCATCGCAAACGTCTCTGTGTGTGTGTGTGTGTGTGTGTGTGTGTGTGTGTGTGTGTGTGTGTGTGTGTGGTGAGGGGGTTTCTTATTTTGTGTGTGTCGAGGGTATCTTGTCTTGTTCGCAATATGTGTAGTTGGTTGTGTAGTGTTGGTTGCAATATGCCTCTTTCTGCACATTCTTCTCATCATGTTGTCATGGTATCACTCCCTGTTGTCATGGTATCGCTCTCTGTCATCATGCTATCGTTCACAGTCGTCATGGTGTGGTAGTCTGTTCTCATGGAATGTAGCATCAGTCTCCTTCCTCTCCTCCTCCTACGTTGAGCTGTCTGTCCGTTCTCTACTGTAGACAAAGGAAAATAATATAATAATAATAATGTACAGTCGTGCGTGCATACATTTTACGTATGGGTGGTCCCAGAAATCAAACCGACTTAACAGATGTTGTAAATCTGGGCTCCCGAGTGGCGCAGCGGTCTAAGGCACTGCATCTCAGTGCTTGAGGCGTCACTACAGACACCCTGGTTCGATTGGGAGTCCCATAGGGCGGTGCACAATTGGCCCAGCGTCGTCCGGGTTTGGCCGGTGTAGGCCGTCATTGTAAATAAGAATTTGTTCTTTACTGACTTACCTAGTTAAAGGTTAAATAAAAAAGTATGGGGATCAGGTTGTCAGTAATGATGATGGTGATGATAATGGTTATCACTGTTTCACAAGGAAATATAACTCTGTGTGTGAAGGTCTAACGGTCTGTCCCACTCGTGGAGCGAGCGAATCCCTGACGCCAAACACATCTCTGACATTTGTGAGAACGGACGACCCAGGAGCAACTCATGGCAAGGTAAATACACACACACACACACACACACACACACACACACACACACACACACACACACACACAGAGTTATATTTCCCTGTGCTAACCGTGTATTACTGTGTCCTTCCTCTGTAGGAAATCTGAGTGGAAATCGCAAGAAGTCGAAAGGGAAGAAGTTCCGTCCTCGCTCCAACTCTACAGAGTAAGTCACCATGTTCCTGGATGGACTTCCACATGGCTCAGGGATTGTATTTACACCCATCCAGTCACTATAGAAATCAGCTCAAATAGCAGCAAGCCAAGAGGTTCTGTATGGTGAAATAGACTAATACAAATTGTGGGGTACTTGTAGAATCTGTGAATCCAGCATTTCACAAGAACTTTATAAGAAAGTGTATTATTGAGTTACATTGACTATTACCAGATTTTGTTACCTCAGAGACGCCATGGTTCTAGAATGTTGTACTGCACTGTTCTATAAAGATAAATGGCATTGTAGAGTGCATGTGGGACTTAATGGCAGTCACTATGGCCATGCTTGAACGGACAAATGCTATTTGTTTTTATCTAGGGGTTAGTGTTATGGGTGAGGGTAAATGTAAAGGTTAAATGTTAAGGTCAGGGCTATTGCTTATAAAGATGACATTTGTGAAACCATACTTCTGTCCTTTCTAGCATGGCCACTCAAAAACAACTGCACACACTCCCCGATGAATGAACACAATTAACGCCTTGTTGACCTTTCCGCCTCGTTGACCTTTCAGCCTTGTTGATCTCCCAGCCTGTTTTTGTTTGTTTGTTTGTTTGTTTCTTGGTTTTGGCACCTGAGGTCATTTGCAGAGTAACTGTTCTTGTTTGAAAGCATGGAAGTGAATGAGGAGAATTTAACTGCTTGGACCGATTTGTGACACCTGGCCAAAATGCAAATGACCATCTTACTAAAACACACATTCATCTAGTCATCTTGTCTTCCACTCACTTGCATCTTGGTGGTGTGTGTTCAGAATGTCTTTGGTCTGCTCTGCTCTCCTAAAATATCTCCTCTTCCTCCCTCGTCCTCTTTCTCCTTCTTCCTCATCTCCATCCTCCCTCTCATCCTCTTTTTCCTCCTGTTTCCTCTTCTCCTTTCCTCCTCCCTTCTCGGTGTGTCTATCAATCCCCACTCCTCAGGTATTTAACCCCTCGCTTCCAAACAGAGCATTATGATGTAACTAAGTGGGTAGAAGATGTGAATAAAATCACTGAAGGACCCTACCTTAGGTATTACCTCAGATCATCTCCTATTCCTCAACAACCCCTACCCCCCTCTTTTAACTCCCCTTTGGCTTGGTCTGTTGATTTGGGTTCAATTTGGCCAGGGGAGGTAGGGAAGGGTTATACCAGTGGTTCCCAAATGGGGGTCAGTTCCCTTTATCACAGATAAAGAGCAGATTGATTGGTAGTTCTGGTGATGATGTCAGAGCTTTGATTGACAGCTCTTTGTCCTCTTGTGTCTTTATACTCCCATGAATCATTGCTTTTAGCGTACGATGGTTCCTTCTAGGATGTAGGATGGTTGGATGTATCAATAGCTGCTGAACTTTTACAACAGTTTTACATTTTGTTGAGTATTGAGTAACATAATTGTTTTGCTTTATTTGTAATGACACCAAAAAGGAAGTCATTAGAAATAATCTCTATTACTAGTCTATTTCTTTATTTCCCTCCGTTGCTCTTGCCATCTTCTCTCTCTTTATCTCTGCATGTTCAGTGTTGTGTTTGCTCTGATGTCATCATTGTGCTACACACATGTCTGAGTCCCCTACTGAGTGTCTCTGTGCTCACCGATCTGGTCGGTTCACATTTACCCACCATGACACCATCTCCACTACACCTTCTGGTCCTGGACCAGCCCAGATACGCTCCAACACAGGCACAGGTCTAGTCAAATGAACTGTACTCAGTGGGTGACTGACTGACCTGCCCACTCCCACTCCAGCCACAGCACAGCTGGCCCTGTTGCATTGCTGATGATGGTGCAGCGGTTGATGATGTCATAGGCAGGTCGATGAGAGGTAGAGGTGACTGTTCCCAGACCAGGGCTGTTCAGGCTGGTCTACTCTGGCACAGGCAGATGCTTCCCCTAAACACAGCTCTAGGGTCAAATTATCATACCCCCAATCTGAACCTTAACCGTTAGGGTCATGAAAAAATGTCTACCTTGGTGTTTAAGGGCAACTTCTGCCTGTTCCGGGCAGATCAGTAAGAATGATGATGTGACCGTCTATAGTGAGGTAATTTCCTGTCTCTTTCAGGACGCTCTCCCCGGCGAAGTCGCCCACCTCCTCCACGGGGTCCATTGCGTCCAGCCGGAGGTACCCTTACCCCATGCCCCCCCTCCCCGACGACCAGAGGAAGGCCAACAGGCAGAGTGCCAGGGTAAACTACTATAATAACACAGTACATAGCACATACTGCACATAACATCTCATACGTAACATATACTGCACATAACATCTCATACGTAACATATACTGCACATAACATCTCATACGTAACATATACTGCACATAACATCTCATACGTAACATATACTGCACATAACATCTCATACGTAACATATACTGCACATAACATCTCATACGTAACATATACTCTACATAACGTCTCATATGTAACATATACTGTACATAACATCTCATATGTAACATATACTGCACATAACATCTCATATGTAACATATACTGCACATAACATCTCATACGTAACATATACTGCACATAACATCTCATACGTAACATATACTGTACATAACGTCTCATATGTAACATATACTGCACATAACATCTCATACGTAACATATACTGCACATAACATCTCATACGTAACATATACTGCACATAACATCTCATACGTAACATATACTCTACATAACGTCTCATATGTAACATATACTGCACATAACATCTCATATGTAACATATACTGCACATAACATCTCATACGTAACATATACTGCACATAACATCTCATACGTAACATATACTGCACATAACATCTCATACGTAACATATACTGCACATAACATCTCATACTGTCACGGTTGTCGTACGATGAAGGAGACCAAGGCGCAGCATGTATATCGTTCCACATTTTATTTTAACATTGAAACTATGCAAGACATATAAATAAACAAAACAACAAACCGTGACGAAGAGGTGCAACATATGGTAACAGTGTAGGTTCCGTCCCTCTCTTCGCCCCAACCTGGGCTCGAACCAGGGACCCTTGCACACATCAACAACTGACACCCACGAAGCATCTTTACCCATCGCGCCACAAAAGCCGCGGCCCTTGCAACGCAAGGGGAAACCCTACTTCAAGTCTCAGAGCGAGTGACATCACTGATTGAAACGCTATTAGCGCGCACCACCGCTAACTAACTAGCCATTTCACATCGGTTACACATACACTAACTCAAAACACTCTCCCACAAAACCTAGTGGGAAAAACAACAACTTAAATATGATTCCCAATTAGAGACAACGATGACCAGCTGCCTCTAATTGAAGATCATCCCAAAAAAGAAAAACATAGAAATACAGAAACTAGAACCCCACATAGAAATACATAAACTAGACAAAACCCCCAACATAGAAAAAAGAAACTAGAACCAACGTAGGCATAAATAAACTAGACAAAACCCCCTGTCACGCCCTGACCTACTCTACCATAGAAAATAAAAGCTTTATATGGACAGGACGTGACACATACGTAACATATACTGTACATAACATCTCATATGTAATACATACTGTACATAACGTCTCATACGTAACACATACTGTACATAACGTCTCATACGTAACATATACTGTACATTACATCTCATACGAAACATATACTGTACATAACATCTCATACGTAACATATACTGTACATTACATCTCATACGTAGCATATACTGTACATAACATCTCATACGTAACATATACTGTACATAACATCTCATAGGTAACACATACTGTACATAACGTCTCATACGTAACACATACTGTACATAACGTCTCATACGTAACATATACTGTACATTACATCTCATACGTAACATATACTGTACATAACATCTCATACGTAACATATACTGTACATTACATCTCATACGTAACATATACTGTACATAACGTCTCATACGTAACATATACTGTACATAACGTCTCATATGTAACATATACTGTACATAACGTCTCATACGTAACACATACTGTACATAACGTCTCATACGTAACATATACTGTACATAACGTCTCATATGTAACATACTGTACATTACGTCTCATACGTAACACATACTGTACATATACTGTACATAACGTCTCATATGTAACACATACTGTACATAACGTCTCATACGTAACATATACTGTACATTACATCTCATACGTAACATACTGTACATTACATCTCATACGTAACATATACTGTACATTACATCTCATATGTAACATATACTGTACATAACGTCTCATACGTAACATATACTGTACATAACGTCTCATACGTAACATATACTGCACATAACATCTCATACGTAACATATACTGTACATAACGTCTCATACGTAACATATACTGTACATAACATCTCATACGTAACATATACTGTACATAACATCTCATACGTAACATATACTGTACATAACATCTCATATGTAATACATACTGTACATAACGTCTCATACGTAACATATACTGTACATTACATCTCATACGTAACATATATTGTACATTACGTCTCATACGTAACATATACTGTACATAACGTCCTAGAAAGTAGGTAAATACAGTAGTAGTTCATGACGTGTGTACTATAAATACCCCTATTGCATTGTGGGGTTAGCTGCAGTTAAGGTACTGAAGCCATTATCTAATTATAGTCTTTGTCTCTTCATCTCGTTTCTCTCCCTGCAGCTGTGGGAGACTTCAATATAACACTCCTGTTATCTACTCTGCAAAACTACTTAAGAACTACATTTTCGTCCACTTTTCTATGAATTAAAAAATACAAAGCAAAAACAAAATTGAAACAAAATGACGAAAAAAGTGAGCAACTGGTATGAGCGGAAAAGAGAAGCGGAGGAAGATGAAGAGGAGGAGGGTGTGAGAATGTGTGAGAGTGTGTGCGGGGTCCGTCAGACCTGACCTGCTCAGTAGGGGACGCTACAGGGGCCAGCTGTCATTCCTACACTGACAAGCCAAGACAGAACGAGACAAGACAAGATCCCTTTCAGATCAGCTGGAGATCCACCAGAGATCAGCCCTTCACTCATTGGTGAGGAAAAAGCAAAGCTGTTGTGATGGTAACGGTGCAAACAGAGAGGAGAGGCCTCGTTGGGGATGTCTCCCCCACTCCCAACACCCCAACATCCCCCCAGCTTCCACCACACTCTTCTAGCTCCTCCCTCAAACTGTCCCATCTTACCTTACTCACCTCTCCCCCAACCCCCCTCTAGCCCTGCCCCCATGTAAACTCTCTCCTCTGATTAGTGCTCCTCTCTGTTGAGGGGCGCGGACAGCTATCATATCGGCAGATTTCTTTACCATTTTGAAGCAAGCTGTTAAATTACTGTAGAAAACTCCAACACTGTATGCATGAGAACCCCCTGTTAATCAACTCTTCCTAGTGTCATAAAGAAGAAGAAGTCTGGGACGGACAGCATGTGGGGGATGGTGATGTCATACGTACTCTAGGCCTTTAAGCTTTCTTTACATTATAGGCTTCTTCTATCTCTGTGATCAGCGACTCATTATGTACTGTATCACACATTGTACTAGCCAACTGCCCCTGACATGGACCCTAGACCCTCCCTGTTCTCTTTCTTTCGCCCTGTCAGGTTTTCCTGAAGGATTTGGTTATCGTTGTAAATATGTACAGCTTAAAGGCAGAGTAATGTGTGCTTTTCTTTTTTACTTTCTGAGAGGTGAAAGATGAAGGGATGCTCCCCCTCTTCTCTACTCCTCCTGCTGTGGTTCGTGTTATAGACAGACGGGTTCTCCGTAGGTCTTTGTAGAGACCCCGTACTTGTTTTTTCTGTCTGTTTCTCTCTTTTTATTTCTGGCTGAACTCTCTCTCTTCTCTCTCGTGTGGCTGTGTGAACACTCCAGCTTTCTTTTTCTTCCACAGCAGAATGTACAAACAGTGTTCTATATTTCCCCTTTGTGTCATCCCTTTCTCTGAGTAATGCACACTCAGTCACAGTCCGTCATAATTAAGACAGTAAACTTAAGAATGTCATTGATTTATAACATGAACTGAGCATTTTATCCATTTGGATATTGATAATGATGAATATGATTTGAACTAAGATAGTCCCATGAGCCCTTCCTCGCTACAGAGGGGAGAGAACAAGTGTTTTTTGTAGTTTTAGATGTGATATACATGTTCATTTGGCCATGGTGGTTTAGAGAAATGTCCTGTGACTATAATCATTCCACACTATGGTCTGTATGTACAGCAGGGACAGACTGGCCATCTGGCATTTTGGGCAAATGCAAGATGGGCTTGTCCATTTTTAACACAGTGGGCCTGTCTTACTTGTTTTTGGGTGGTGGGGGGGGGGCAAAATGATAATTATCTTGCTAATAATGGGGGCCTCGAGGAAAGAAATGGGCCGTTGTGTTTAAAATGCCAGAGACGATTTCTGGTCCCAGTCCGCCCCTGGTATACAGTGTGAGACCAGACATAACAGATAGATACAACTGGAACCGACAACCCACTGACATCCAACTGGACGATGTGGGAATAACAATGTGGAAACTGAACATTGTGTCAGATGAACTTGGATTTGGGATTTGTTTGGATAAAATGATTAAAATGTGCATTTTTGCTTCTGTTTTGTTTCCTACTGTAAGTTTGCCCTGCTGTCTGTAAATGATGAAGCGTCCTGTACAGTGCTTGCTGTTTGAGATTTATAAGACCAACAGAATGACAATGGATCTACTAGCTAGCACACTATCACTGTTCTCTAGTAATCTGTCTGTGAGGCTGTAATATGAAATAAGCATGTCATTGAAATACTTTTTCCTTGATTGCCAATTGCTGTTATCTTCTTGGAATTTCATACCACAAACCCCATTCCAGTAGTGAACAGGTTTTCAACATAATCAACCAGGTCTCAAACATTTTCATGAATGACCCGAGGAATCTAGTGGTTTAAATGTGGCTTAAGATTCAGGTTCTTACCTACTCAGAGTAGGATAAAGTGTTCCTAGTCACTGATCCAAGGTCAGTTTTGTATCTTACCCCCCTGATGGTAAATGTTGTGAATTGGGGAGTGGAAAGCTGATCTTAGATCTGTGGCTAAAGGGAAACGTATTTGTACAGAAGTCACAACCCCCATCCTGTAGTTACTGTACTGTCCATATCAGTTAGGCCTGCTGTATGTTAACTGCGTATGCTTAAGTTTAAAATGTGGGCACTGATCGTTTTGATTTTCTACTGTATGCACTATGACTGCATAGATATTAAGATCACCACAATATCACATTAATATTGCTACTGTATGACAAATCTCAAGTATTATTTTTAACTCTTAAGTACCTTTATATGTTCACTTCTCAGTGTTGTGTACAGCTGTTATTCAGACAGACCAACTGCATTCTTGTTCTTCTGTGCGTTGAGTGGAATGGAGATATGATGCGGCCATTTTAGTTTTTTAAAGCACACACTCATCTCGGACCGCTCTGGCATGTGAAGATCTGTACGTGTCTTTTATGGTATGAGCATGGGACGCAGCTATGGCAACATGGGATGCATTATGCTATAGAGATCTGTGTAGGTGAGCTCATGTTGACTAAAGCTCTCATCATCACTCTTGTCTTATTTCAATTACGATATGATTGGCTGGTGCTTAGTAACTTGAGTTTTGACCAAGGGATTCCCTAGGCCATGGTAATATGAAAATAAAGGATCATAATTGTCAAGCAATATTTTAAATATCATACTGTCTTAATTCTGACATCTATGATAATTTACCTGCAGGTCATAGGATTGAGGTATATTAGATGTTAGGATGGTGGCAGGTGGAACCTGTCCAGGTAACAAGATGTAACTTGTCTGATGTGTGTTATCTGTATTAGTGGCTTGACTGACGTAACCCAACCGGACCGCAGAGAAACGTCCAAACGTATGGACAGATTCTTGAATGTATCTATACAACCAAGCACCAACCACCCAGCCGTAGCCTGTGGAGAAGTAGGTTATATCAGGCCTCTGAACGCACCATGCAGTCCCATCCTGCTGCAGTATGCTCCTACTGCGACCTTAACCCTCATATGTACCGCTACAAAATCTATATACAGTGGGTTCCCAAATGATTGACACCCTGCATAAAGATGAGCAATACTGACTGTAAAATAAATAATTCAAATACTGAACTAAATTGTATGTAACAAAAAAAATTGGGAAATTATATTATTTGATCATTTTTGCTCAGAGAAAGATCTACCTCAAAAAGGTAGGGGTCAAAATGATTGAAACGCCAAAGGGTTCTTATAAAGTAGTCAAAAGTTTCATATTCGGTTCCATATTCCTAGCACACAATGACACCAAGCTTTTGACTCTAAAAACGTGCTGGGAATATGGGACCAAATAAACTTTTGACTGACTTTATTTCTAAGAATCTTTAGGGGTGTCAATTTCGACATTCCTTTGAGAAAAATTTGTATTACTTGTTAAACAATCTTTCACTGTATTAGTATAAATCAATCATTTCCCCCTTTTTTAAATACAATATAGCTCAGTATTTGAATTATTTCATACAGTCATTATTGCTCATCTTTAATGAGGGTGTGAATCATTAAGACCCCACTGTATAATTACTGCACTTATGTTTTACTGTATGCTGTACATAGACTGACAATGCAAAAATCAATGCCCATATTTTTTTTTCTTACAATATCATTCAGTATTGTAATATATTTAATATAAAATAAAACTTTCATCAATATTTTATGTGTATGCATGTATGTTTAGTTTCCCTTAAGGTTATTGCTAAAGGAGGCAGCATTAATTAACATGTTTATTACTACATGCTGGAAAAGCAACATATTACATCAAACAAACAGTCAGAGACAACATCCAGCAGAAAAACACACAAACAAACTTCCCCCCCTTTTGTCAGCCCTCTTTCTCGACCTCTGTAACTCTGTCCATAGTGTGGTCATAAGGGGAAGGCAGGACGACAACTCCCTTGCCTGGGTTGTGACTGTGGGTGACATCATCACCATCAGTGTTTTCCATAGATAGTCTCAAGCAGGGGTGCAGAGCCAGGATGAATGTCGAGGAGTCATCCTACCTTGGGTATGATAGGTAGGAACATCACCCTGACTTCCACAATATTGAAAACATTCCAGGCTGAGTGAACATGAATCAAGTTCAAACCCTTTTTCAAAACTGCAGAACATACTAACCCTGAATGTTCCACAGTTCAGCTCAAACTGAGGCGGTGGGGCCCCATGTGAGTGTGTTCTTGGCTGGGACCGCCCCTCTCAGCGCCTGTAGCCTATCACAGTGCAGGGACTCCGTTGCCATAGAGGCATCCTTGTCTAGTGATTGGCGGATACAGGTCTTGAGGTGTGCGATGCCAAAACCGGTGGCAGCTGAGATAGGAACCACGTGTCTGAAGACCATGTTGTTCTTAGGAACCATATCGTCAGGTAACAGGTGGGAGAACTCTGAAAGGGAGAAGCACACCAGGGGGGCACTATGAGTAGTCTAATGTCACAGATCATACACCTTAATTACCTAAGTATTACCTTAGATTATAAACTATGTATATCATTAGATTACCGTGTGGGTTTAGGAGTTGCTCCTGCAGCTCTGTGAGTTTGTCCTCTGCATCAGGCAGGTCCATCTTATTGACCACCAACACAGCAGGCTTACACGGGAGATCCTCCTTATACAGCTCCAACTCCTATAGGAGGGGACGAGAGAGGAGGGGACGGGCGGCAGAGGAGAGATAAGGAGAGAGAGAGAACATATTGTGATACTGGTGCTCGGAGGGAGGGAGGGAGTGGGTGGTTTCTGTGTAGATGTGTCCTGCTAGCCTCACTTTAATTAAAAGTTGAACAGCCTCAAAAGCAGACCTAAAGGGCGTTTTGCTTGCCAGCTGGAAACCACAAACGTCCACCTATGACCAGAGAGAGAAGAGAGACTTCCTCAGTATTACAGCTAGAGGCTTTCCCACCACAAATCTCCTTGAGACTTTGACCATAAATTGTGTTTGTGTTTAGGTCGAACCACAAAGAGCAGCTGTCTGGTCCTCTCCACGTGTTTGAGGAACTGGTGGCCCATGCCTCTATTCATGTGGGCCCCCTCTATCAGCCCTGGGAGGTCTGCCACTGAGATCTACACCAATCCCAGAAGAGAACACAGAATGGACCAATCAGAGGACAGAACACAGAATGGACCAATCAGAGGAGAGAGAACACCGAGTATGGACAAACCAGAAGAAAGACAATCTTGAGAATGAACCAATCAGGTGAAGGAAAACATTGAGTCGCACAAAAGGGAGGACGTGACCTCATCTGCTTCTCTTACCTGTTTATGGTCTTCATACATGACCTTGCCAATCTCCGGTCTCAGAGTGGTGACTGCAGAACGACAACACAAACATTTACCATTCATAAATAACTCAAATATCATGGTGTCATCCTCCATTCAAATATTTGACAAAAAACTGGGTAATATATGGAACATTCACTTCAACGGGATGTGTGTGTAAATGTGTACTCAATTCTCACAGGCATAGCTGGCAATCTGGGGTTTGGCGTGAGACAGGGCGGTCAGTAGAGAGGACTTTCCTGCATTGGGGAACCTGGTAATGATGGAGGGGGAAATCATGAAGTCAATGTGTTCCTGTATGATTGTGTGTGTGAATGTGTGTCCCCTGTCTCACCCCACCAGGCCGAGGTCAGCGATGAGTTTGAGGTCCAGTCGTATCTGTCTGGTCTGGCCCTTACTGGGCAGGAACTCTGAGTGGTAGGAGCCTCCTTGACCCCCTCTGGCCACCAGCACACGATCCCCCTCAGTGTTCAGCTCACCTATGGAGGGGATTGATGAACTATAGTCAGTTGAATTTACACCCAACACTCATCCTGAGTGCAGACATCAACATCATCTTCAACCAGTACACAGTGCCTTGTGTCAGTGAAGGAGGTGTATCGTGTGTAAAGACTTACCGAGGACCTTTCCATCATCGTTGGTGACAGTAATGCCAGGAGGAGCCAGGACTTCTTGGTCCTCTCCTTTCTGCCCCCTCAGAGCGCGGACACTACACACACACACACACACACACACACACACACACACACACACACTTGGATTAGATTGCTGGTAGTTCATGTCATGACGCTTCCAAAAAGGACATTAGAAATAATTGTTGTAAAATTCTTTAATGGGTTATCCATATGTAAGTGATCAACCGATGAGCTCACCATCCACCATGCGAGTTGTGGTCCAGACGTACCTGCTGTTGGTTCCTACTCCAGCGATGAAGCGTTTCTGGGGGTACTTATCCTTGACCCTCTTCAGCGTCATCTCCTTCTGAGCCACCACCCACACGTCTCCCCCTTTCCCTCCCTGACCCCCCAGACGGGGAAGCCCCATCCCCCCACTGCCCCCTCGCACATACAAACGCAGGTTGTCCACGAAGTTACCATACTGGAGGAAAGAGAGTAGTGATGACATCATTGAACACTATGCGTCAGACAACTGAAATATCTACAGCAATTAATATATTGTACTGTCTTCTACAATGACGTGGACAGTAACGTTAGGCTACACAGTTTAACTATTTCCATAGCTAGCAAGTTCATTGTAGAAACGACCATGTAAAACTGATAGAACAGCACAACCAACTAGCTAGCCCTGTCTACGAAACTGACCGTGAAGGGCAACGACTAGCAAACTAAGCTAGCTAGCATGGCTACCTGGATAGTAGAGCCACAGACAGGAAGGGTTAGTTATAATTATAAATATATTTGGTATAGCTAACTTAGCTTGTTAGCGAACTACAATGTAACAGTGGTTTACTAACTTTCCGGTAACACATCCTACTGATCCAAACCATTTTGACTGAATATTTAGAAGTTACAGTTGACCGTTTGTGGCATTTTTGCCTGAAGACATCAGATTAGCCGTTCACATGTGATGTTATAGGTTGTTTGGTGGTGGAACAGGAAACAGCAAACCGGGCGGTGATTCGATGATGTCAGTCAAGGTAGCTAGTCCCGCCTTCCTCTCCTCCCCAGCTAAACTATGCACACAAAATATTAGTTTATGTTGTGGGATTTTACCTGAAGTCCTAGTCTACAAAGAAATCAGTGTTTGAACAATCATTTGGTTACATCCCTTTGATAAACTTTCAAAAACACCACTAGTATAGGCTAAGTCATTTTAGGTTAGGGCCTATTTGTTTATAATTTTATAGCATACCCTACCCCAAATTCATTAATTCATCCATTCCGTCAGTCAGTTTGTTGGTCAATCAGTCAGACATAGGCTATCCTTGGTCAACTGTCAGCTCGTGCGCTCCGTGCATGTAGGCTATGACAGGGTATGAGGTGCGCGCGGTGTTTGGCTATAAAGCGCTCCGCCATGGAGTGGACTTGTGAGTCAGTCAATACGTCCACACAGTGAACCACACTGGATACGCACTCGCGTTGGGTGGTGGTTTTAAAAACTGCATAACAAGTAAGTAGCCTATATTTTGTTAATAGCCTATAGAGGCTATGGACGTTTTTCTTTGAGAGGGAGACAATTATGCACACCTCTGATTTCACTACTCACATTTTCTGTTTCTAAATGAGTGTATGATGGCCATCTGATCTGTCACATTAGGCAGGTAGCCTATATTTTACTTTAGCCTTCTTTCTCTTAGGCTATTTGTCTCTGCATTCCCATCTCTTGGCCACTCAGGGCTCTCTCTCCTATCGCGCTAGTCGAATGATGGTTTCCCTCCGTGGCTGGAGTCGTCTCCAGTGCCTTTGTATGCTCCTGACTCTCTCCACCGCCTCCTCCAACACCATGCCCAACTTTTTGATCGGAACCGACGGGGCCGGGGGAGTGGGGCTCGGTGTGGGTCTCGGCGGCTTCATGGCTCCCGGTAACCTGGACGAGATCGACTCTGGCTGCTGGGACTCGTCTTCCCTCGCGGGGATCCAGACACGGCGGCTGCGCCTGGCGGACAGCCGGGGCGCACTGTGGGATTTCATGACATACCTGCGCGCGTCGCAGAGGCAGAAGCACAATGAGTTGTTCCTAGAGCTCGCGCAGCACTTCTGGGCCATGTACGTGGACTGCATGCTGTCCCGCGCGCACGGACTGGGGAAGCGCGGCTTCACCACAACGCTGTCCGAGCTGCGTATCATGGAAGTCTCCCCAAATTACGCACAGAATAACGCATAGAGCGACTGTTGTCTTTAGGCACAATACTATGCGTAGGGCTACAGCAAGTGTGACAAGTGTTTCAGATTAACCATTCTAATCTACCACCCTCCCGATCTAGTGTTTTATTATTTAGAGTTCTGCAATAGGTGGCTAAAAAAGATTGGATGTGTATGAACAGTTCTTAGCACCACGAGTAGCCTATACCGAGGACATAGCCTTTAATATGGCTCTTTGAAGAGATATGTAAGTTTGTCAGACATATTCAAACCTGAAAAGTTGTCTGAAGTCAAGTTTATAGCCTAAATTCATATCCCATCTGTTGTGTGGACCCCCGTGATACTTTTCAGCAGATGCGTTGTTAATCATTTTGAAAAATAGTCGCACACTTTATATTTCTCACAGTTATTTATTGGGCAACCAACGTTTGGCAGTCATTTGGAATGTTTATCCATGTATAGGACTATGTCAAAATAACATTGAGCCCTATAGGAGGCTTTATACCAGTAGATTATTCTCACATAGGGAAGAGCAGGAAGCCACTGAAGGTGCTGTGGTTAGAATCATCGTCATACACTGCCCAGCCATTGGGAAGGCGCATATGGACCGTATCACCCTTTTGCAGATGCAGAGTCACTCCATTACACACATACTCATTCCCAGCATTGTAAAACTGACCATTATGCAATATTATCTGGCCATTCCGGTACATGTTTAGACCCCCAAGCAATGCGGTTTCATAAGAAACCATAGAGAATCGGAAGTAGTAGACTCCTCTCACTGGTGCTGTGAAGATACCTGCATCAGAGGGAAGCAGAGAGAGATCAACAACACTGTCAGTTTCTCATGGGCCTTATACGAGAGCGTCAACACCGTAATGTATCATGGGTAAATTGTGACTGACTGCTCTACAAATAAAAGACTAGTTATTTATGATGCAAGGTGATTTGTAGATCAGTCAGTCGACAGCCGCCTATACTGTCGACTGCAATGTCGAATAAGCTCATGGACATTGGAGCAGCATGTTTAGTGATCTTGGACTCTGCCACTGGCCCACTTGGACATGTGTATTGATGTGTAAGCAGTACCTACCTGTATTTGGGTTGTAGGTGTTGCCGACGTTTGTGAAGACCTTGGTGTAGATCAGTTGGGTCTCAGTATTGAAAGGTCCTACTTTTCCTGAGTTCGTCAAACCAGCAGAGAAGGCCACCTTTGGTCTGTCTGTGAACACAGGGGAGTACACAGGATACATACATAATGATAATGGAGAAACAAGTAAAAAGTAACAATGCAAGATATTTTTGGAAAAATCAGCAGACAAGAAGAAAGGCAACAATTCAAACCTTGAAAATAAATGACAAAAAAGGGGTGGCTGACGCATTTCAGCACTAATGTTTTAACAGAGCAAATTTGAAATAAAGTTGTTTGTCTGTTTACCTGTGTTCTCCCTCTTCAGCTCCTCCACCTGGCTCCCCAAGGCTGACAGTTCTGCTGCCTGGGCTGATATAACGACAACACATCAAACAGTTACCTAGACTTATCTGTAATTATTTGTAAGCCATATATTCATATTACCTGCATTCTCTGTCTTCAGCACCTCTACCTGGCTCTCACTGGCTGTCACTCTTGCCCCCATGGCTGACAGTGCTGCTGCTTGTGCTGGAGTTGTAAAATAAAATAAATACTTTCAAGCATGTCATCTTCAAGCTATTGTTGATTGCTACTAAATTGTATCAATGCTGTAGTAATAATTCCCTACTGATTGCGTATGATCATATCCGCATACCTGCATTGTCTCTCTTCAGCTCCTCTCCCAGCCTCTCACTGACACTCAGTCTGGTCTCCAAGGCTGAAATAACATGACAATGTATTCAGAAATTATAATGATTTAATTAAGGCAATCGAATAAGTCTCCCAGAGTAGCGTTGCTGTTATACTAGAGTGAATGGGCCGCAGGTTATGTTCATTGGCATGAATCTTTCCCTGGAAGCAGAACTGAGCAATTTCCGCTAGATGGGCCAGCTCCAAAGTCAAAAGTGGCTATTATTGTAAAAATCCATGAAAACAAAAATCTTACTTTTTGATATTAATTTAAGGTTAGGCATTAGGGTTAGCAGTGTGGTTAATGTTAAAGTTAAGGGTTAGGATTTGACTTTGTGGCTGTGCCAGCTAGTGACCACTCTGCAGAGCTGCCTCCAGAACAAGATTCATAACAAAAAATGCTAACTTGCCATTGGACCTACATGTAAAGTCATGATTCATTTCATACAATAAAAATCCTCATTACCTGCATTGTCTCTCTTCAGTTCCTCCACCTGGCTCTCACTAGCTGTCAATCTGTTTCCCATGTACCTCATCTCCACTCTCTGCTCCACCAGGATGGTTCCCATACTTTGCACTTTGTCTCTCAGTGCTTTCAGCTGAGCCCAGATATCAGAACCACCATTATTACTGCTCTCCCCCTGTTCGCTGTGACCCTGTAGAGTGATGTCATTCTCCCTAACCCCTCCACTCTGGCCCTGAGCCCATGTCCCAGACAGACAGAACAACAACACCAGCAGAGCTCCAGCACCCCTCATTCTGAAACAATACCTCTTCAGAACTAATGTAGTCTACTGGGCTCAGTCCTCTTCTTTATACACACTGGTCTTGGTAACCTGATGCATGAGAAACCAACACATGTTGCAACTCAGTGGAACATGTTAAAATATCACCAAGGACAAGTGAAGTCATGGGTAAACCATACACAAATACAGGTGCACACCAGTGTACAACACAATAGCCTGTCAAAATGTGATGCAATTATTCCCTCGTGGTTGAATATGACATCTCTCTTCAACTCTGCAAGATTTATCTGGTCCGCCTCAGAAGTAGAATGGGGGATAAGAATAACAAAAAAAAAGGTGGAAACATTATTTTGAAAATGCATTTTGAAAATGTGACGCAATTATTCCCTCTTGTGGTTAAATATGACACCTCTCTTCAACTCAGCAAGAATGGGGGATAAGGATAAAAAATAAAAATGGAAACATTATTTTGAAAATAAATTTTTTAAGCTCAACAACAAATGTTACAAACGACACAAAATCGTTTTTAAATTTACATTGTCTGCTGCATTGTCGCCAAAGACATGACAGTACTGAGGTAACAGTGACTCAAATTACCATTCTAATCTACCACCCTCCCGATCTAGTGTTTTATTATTTAGAGTTCTGCAATAGGTGGCTAAAAAATATTGGATGTGTATGAACAGTTCTTAGCACCACGAGTAGCCTATACCGAGGACATAGCCTTCGATACGGCGCTTTGAATAGATGTTTAAGCAGCTTGTCAGACATATTCAAACCTGAAAAGTTGTCTGAAGTCAAGTTTATAGCCTAAGTTCATATTCCATCTGTTGTGTGGACCCCCGTGATATGCATTATGAGAGTTTAGCAGATATATCACAAAATACAGATTTGGATGTTGCCTTATGCTTTCTATTGCTGATTTTGTGGTGAACTATTCCTTCAAGGCTGGAAAAATATAAAGATCCTACAGTTAGACATTTGTCTGCAGCATTATCGCCAATTTTTGTAAAAACTCAATGTTGCTATTCTGCAGATGCGTTGTTAATCATTTTGAAAAATAACAATAAAGAAAGTCACACACTTTATATTTCTCACAGTTATTTATTGGGCAACCAACGTTTGGCAGTCATTTGGAATGTTTATCCATGTATAGGACTATGTCAAAATAACATTGAGCCCTATAGGAGGCTTTATACCAGTAGATTATTCTCACATAGGGAAGAGCAGGAAGCCACTGAAGGTGCTGTGGTTAGAATCATCGTCATACACTGCCCAGCTATTGGGAAGGCGCATATGGACCGTATCACCCTTTTGCAGATGCAGAGTCACTCCATTACACACATACTCATTCCCAGCATTGTAAAACTGACCATTATTGTCACACCCTGATCTGTTTCACCTGTCCTTGTGATTGTCTCCACCTCCTCCAGGTGTCACCTATCTTCCCCAATATCCCATGTGTATTTATACCTGTGTTCTCTGTTTGTTCGTTGCCAGTTTGTCGAGTCAACCAGCGCTTTTCTCAGCTCCTGATTTTTCCCAGCCTCTCCTTTTCTCGCCCCCCCCCCCGGTTTTGACCCTTGCCTGTCCTGTCTCTGAGCCCACCTGCCCGACTACTCTGCCTGTCCTGACCCTGAGCCCGCCTGCCGTCCTCTACCTTTGCCCCACCTCTGGATTACCGACCTCTGCCTGACCTGACCCTGAGCCTGCCGTCCTCTACCTTTGCTCCTATACTCTGGATTGGCATGACTCTTTCCCTGGAAGCAGAACTGAGCAATCTCCGCTAGATGGGCCAGCTCCAAAGTCAAAAGTGGCTATTATTGTAAAAATCCATGAAAACAAAAATAAACTTTTTGGTATTAATTTAAGGTTAGGCATTAGGGTTAGCAGTGTGGTTAATGTTAAAGTTAAGGGTTAGGATTTGACTTTGTGGCTGTGCCAGCTAGTGACCACTCTGCAGAGCTGCCTCCAGAACAAGATTCATAACAAAAAACGCTAACTTGCCATTGGACCTACATGTAAAGTCATGATTTATTTCATACAATAAAAATCCTCATTACCTGCATTGTCTCTCTTCAGTTCCTCCACTTGGCTCTCACTAGCTGTCAATCTGTTTCCCATGTACCTCATCTCCACTCTCTGCTCCACCAGGATGGTTCCCAAATTGTGCACCTTGTCTCTCAGTGCTTTCAGCTGAGCCCAGATGTCAAGACCACCATTATTACTGCTCTCCCCCTGTTCGCTGTGACCCTGTAGAGTTGTGTCATTCTCCCTAATCCCTCTAAGGTTGAAATAATTTCACCTTTTTTTATCCTTATCCCCCATTCTACTTCTGAGGAGGACCAGATAAATCTTACAGAGTTAAAGAGAGGTGTAATATTTAACCACAAGGGGGAATAATTGTGTCACATTTTGAAAGGCTATTGTGTTGTACACTGGTGTGCACCTGTATTTGTGTATGGTTTACCCATGACTTTAACTGTTCTTGGTGATATTTTAACATGTTTCACTGAGTTGCAACATGTGTTGGTTTCTCATGCATCAGGTTACCAAGACCAGTGTGTATAAAGAAGAGGACTGAGCCCAGTAGACTACATTAGTTCTGAAGAGGTATTGTTTCAGAATGAGGGGTGCTGGAGCTCTGCTGGTGTTGTTGTTCTGTCTGTCTGGGACATGGGCTCAGGGCCAGAGTGGAGGGGTAGGGAGAATGACATCACTCTACAGAGACCAACACTTTACATGTTGCGTTTATATTTTTGTTCAGTATAATTTTTTGAAACGATTTTGTTCCATTTGATTTTCAAGCTAATGTGTTACAAACTTGCTCCACTAAGGCAGTTATTTATCTTATAACTTGTCCTTGTGGTAAAAATTATGTGGGTAAAACAAAGCGTGAATTAAAAGTACGTATCTCAGAGCATCGTAGCACCATTAGGTGCAAAAACTTGACTTACCCAGTTGCGGCCCACTTTATGGAAGCAAACCACTCGATTTCGTCTCTGTTTTATATTGGCATCGAACATGTCACCCTCCCTAGGAGAGGGGGTGGCCTTGATAATTTATTGTTAAAACGAGAGGCTGCCTGGATCTTTCATTTAAAGACCCTTGCACCCTTCGGTCTCAATGTAGACTTTGATTTGAAGCCATTCTTGTGATTTTTGTGACTTTGCCATTGTAATTGTTTGTAAGCTTGTGTAGTCTAAAATGTATCTATGATCGTATGCTATCCATTTGTTCTTTTGTATGTTCTTTGTATGCCATTTTTATATTTCAGAGTTAACCAATGATATTAGGCCACATTTGGCCATGATTACAGACACCTGTGTGTCTTTTGACACTATATAAACTAGTCATCTCGCAGTGTTTGTGATTATACCCTGATGAAGACAGCTTGGCTGTTGAAACGTTGGATATTACATTTTTGCATCTGAGCTCCTAGAGTGTGCGGCTTTCCCTTATTTTCAAATGTGTTACAAACAACAACAAAAATATAAACACAACATGTAAAGTGTTGGTCCCCTTATTCATGAGCTGAAATAAAAGATCTCATACATTTTCCATGCGCACAAAAAACGTTCTCTCAAGTTTTGTGCACAAATTTGTTTACATTCCTGTTAGTGAGCATTTCTCCTTTGTCAAGATAATCCATCCACCTGACAGGTGTGGCATATCAAGAAGCTGATTAAACAGCATTACACAGGTACACCTTGTGCTAGTTTTGAGGGAGTGTGCAATTGGCATGCTGACTGCAGGAATGTTAGTTTCTTTACCACAAGCCACCTCCAATGTCATTTTAGAGAATTTAGCAGTATGTCCAACCATCCTCACAACTGCAGACCATGAGTAACCACACCAGCCCAGGACCTCCACAACAGGCTTCTTCACCTGCGGGATCGTCTGAGATCAGTCACCCTTTTGTGGGGAAAAACTCATTCTAATTGGCTGGGCCTGGCTCCCCAGTGGGTGGGCCTGGCTCCAGGTGGGTGTGCCTATGCCCTCCCAGGCCCACCCATGACTGCACCCCTGCCCAGTCATGTGAAATCCAAAGACCAGGGGTCTAATTAATTTATTTAAATTTTGACAGATTTTCTTATATGAACTGTAACTCAGTATAATCGTTAAAATGATTGCATGTTGCGTTTATACTTCTGTTCAGTATAGATTTTTATTGGGTCTATTGGTATGTCAAAGAAACATTTTGTGTTCTTGGGGACCAATGGGGCCTAGATGATTGTGACAAATTTCACGAATTTGGCTTCTCACCATCTGACGAACACGTTGGAAGGGGTAGCATTGATATAGTTTGGCATGATGGTTGATGTGGATGGTGGTCGGGGAGGCCAGCCCCCAGTCATGGATTGGGGTTGGTAGCTGGCCTCCAGGCTGGGTCAGCCTCCATTTGTGAACAAGTAGTTGTGCTGAGCCTGCTGGCAGGGCCAACCTCCAGCCGTAGGCAGTGGTGGCCCCTCCCGGAAGTGAACCGGGGTTGAGCTGGCTGCTCCCATTGTGCAAGAAGCGTAGCCGGTCATGGAGCAGGGTTGAGCTGGCCCGCCTTAGCACAGGGTGCGTCGAGTCAAGAAACAGCATGCACTTGTCATACAGACTGTTTGTAAGACAGCTGTACAAAGGCGTGAAGAAGGATGCCGTTTAAATACCATGAGGGTGGTTGATTATTGAGATTGACTTGTAGCTAATGAAGATTGGATGTAGGTGAGCAAATTAGCATGGTCACACTCTATGACCATTTAAGGAGTTCCTTGCTAGTAGCCCACGGTTCCAATATGGGTGTCTGGGCCCATATATGGATTTCCTGCCAATATTTTATTCATTTAACTAGAAAAGTCAGTTAAGAACAAATTCTAATTTTCAATGATGGCCTAGGGACAGTGGGTTAACTGTCTTGTTCAGGGGCAGATGACAGATTTGTACCTTGTCAGCTCGGGGATTCGATCTTGCAAACTCGGTTACAAGTCCAATCCTCGAACCACTAGGCTACCTGCCGCACCACTATGAATGTTAACGACAATCTAGCGTCATCAAATTGATCTATTGATCCCGTTCTTGAAACAGAAGAAGCCGCGCGATGGTTTGAGCGCGCGCTCTTTGCCGAGACTACGAATCTGTGCTCGCGCCCTATACCTGCGATTTTTCCTTGTTTCGCCTACAAAGCAAGAAGTTTTTGTATGGCGGTCAATGAGTGTCAGATTTTGTCAACTAAAAAAAATAAAAGCTAATTTGCTACGTAAGGTTTATTTGATCGAATATAAGTTTCATAATGCTTAAGTTCTTATGAGTGTACTAATTTAAGTAGGACAATTTTGTATGATGTCTTTTTATTTTGTACAATGGCTATTTTTCCACCCTTAACACTCTACAGTAGGTGGCGGCATGCACCTCTAACGCTTGTTTGCGGACTGTCATAATACCATAGAAGAAGAAGAAGAAGAAGAAGAAGAAGAAGAAGAAGGAGGAGGAGGATAGGCGGGAGCTAGACAGACCGCGGTGCCGCTTCGCAGACGACTCCCATTGTAGGACGGAGAGACGTGTATCTTGTCAGTAATCCATAGTCTTTGGTCAAGCACAGAAACGGTTTCGCTCTCCTGAAATAATGACATCTGTCCTTGAGGTGGATAGATAAAAGTATCGGGTGACATTCGTAGCATATTCGGGATTGGATGCTCTCATTAATGGTTACACACATCTCATCAGACAGTGTCTGTTCACGGCAGAGAGAGAGTGAAAGTGAGAGTGAGTGAGGGAGGTGGTGTGTCATCTCATGAGCTCGATAGAGCCTCCCACCGGCTACTGTATATATACAGTGAGAGTGGCGGCCGTTGGCCGTACAGAGGAGCGATTGGGAGATATAGAGATACATCGTACCGAGGTAAGTAGCCTACAGAGCTGCCGCCTCAGAGCTGAGGGATGGTGTTGCTGCTTTCTCTTGGAGGGATGCGGAGAGCTAGAGGATGGCCGGGAGTGTCTGACCTAAATTATAGGAGGTACCCTACAAGGATGATGAAATTGTCGCTCTTCGCATGTGCGCCCGCGCACGATGGAATCACTCTCAAGATCACGGAGCGGAGAGACTGAGTAGCATACCCTATAGCAGCCTAATATAGGATGCTGTATAGATTGTGTACCGGGCCAAAATCGCAGTGCCTTTTAGACTATACAAGTCCTGTGATGGGCGGTAATTGTGCAATCCACAAGCCTATTTGTAGAGAATATAACATTGATTACAGTAACAATCATACATTTTTGTCTCAGAAATATGACAAATTTGCTCAATTCTTATTGTGGTATAGGCATAGTTAGCCAAATGGAGGGTTGAATTAAGCCCTGTTTATACCTGGTGCTAACATGCACACTTTGTCCTCATTCTGATTGTGCCCACATTTGTAGACGGGTATAGACGATTAACAGCCACATTGTGATCTGATCTTCCTGACCACCTTCGGAGGTAGTCAGGCACACAAGCCAAACCATTTAAATCATCAATATACCTGCCTCTAAACTCATTGTCAGGTAGCAGCACCATTGATTTATGTAATCAGTAAATGTCTTTAAATACATATTATTATTATTATCTGTCTGGCCAGATTATCTGTCAAATAACAGCTAATCTGGCTACAATGCGGACACAGTGGATGGATAAGAGACACATTTTAATACAATCTGTAAATTAAACAAACCATAATCAGATAGTGATTGGATCATATTGATCAGATCCCCAAACTCACGTTAGTGCATGGTGTAAACGAGGCTTTAGAGTACAAGAACATAAAACACAATTACAGCTAAAACAGATAAAATACCTATTAGGCCTATTTATTTCAAACATTCCAGCTCAGAATGCCAGCCTTATGCAGCTAGCTTTATATCAGTGCAGGGATTACTAAAGCTGGACATCTCCACGTTAACGGAATGATGCTTTGACTCAGATTTTTCACTTTAAAATGTATGCCAAACAAAAACTATTGATTTCAAAGTTTAACAAACCATAGAACTCTATGCAAATAGACTACTTTGAACAATTTACAGAGCAAACGTAACAAAAAAAAACACATTTACTGGAAGAACTGTGCAGATGCTGAGAGAGAGAATAGCCAAAGGTAATGATAGAATATTGAATATCGCACCATTGATATTCCGACACAGTACAAAGTTCGTGGCACCTGTACAAATTTTGCTCTTGTTATTTTTAACAGCGAAAATATGTAAAATATGTCAAGTTTTTCTTCCTGTTTAACATTTTATTCTTTATTCTTGTTTATACTTAAAAGGTACAGACTTTGTGAAGGTGCAGATACTGAGTGAGTTTTGCCCTGAGCGTAATTATTTTTTAAATCTGATCTAACAAGTGTCCCCTGGCTTGTTAAGTTGGTAGGGAATTGACCCCAACCCTGGCACTGAACCTAACCCATTCAACCCTGGCACTGAACCTAACCCATTCAACCCTGGCACTGCCACCTAACCCATTCAACCCTGGCACTGCCACCTAACCCATTCAACCCTGGCACTGCCACCTAACCCATTCAACCCTGGCACTGCCACCTAACCCATTCAACCCTGGCACTGCCACCTAACCCATTCAACCCTGGCACTGAACCTAACCCATTCAACCCTGGCACTGAACCTAACCCATTCAACCCTGGCACTGAACCTAACCCATTCAACCCTGGCACTGAACCTAACCCATTCAACCCTGGCACTGAACATAACCCATTCAACCCTGGCACTGAACCTAACCCATTCAACCCTGGCACTGAACCTAACCCGTTCAACCCTGGCACTGCCACCTAACCCATTCAACCCTGGCACTGAACCTAACCCATTCAACCCTGGCACTGCCACCTAGCCCATTCAATTCTGGCACTGAACCTAACCCATTCAACCCTGGCACTGAACCTAACCCATTCAACCCTGGCACTGAACCTAACCCATTCAACCCTGGCACTGAACCTAACCCATTCAATCCTGGCACTGAACCTAACCCATTCAACCCTGGCACTGAACCTAACCCATTCAACCCTGGCACTGAACCTAACCCATTCAACCCTGGCACTGCCACCTAACCCATTCAACCCTGGCACTGCCACCTAACACCTTTCAATTCTGGCACTGAACCTAACCCAATCAACCCTGGCACTGAACCTAACCCATTCAACCCTGGCACTGAACCTAACCCATTCAATCCTGGCACTGAACCTAACCCATTCAACCCTGGCACTGAACCTAACCCATTCAACCCTGGCACTGAACCTAACCCATTCAACCCTGGCACTGAACCTAACCCATTCAACCCTGGCACTGAACCTAACCCATTCAACCCTGGCACTGCCACCTAACCCATTCAACCCTGGCACTGCTTCCTAACCCATTCAACCCTGGCACTGCCACCTAACCCATTCAACCCTGGCACTGCCACCTAACCCATTCAACCCTGGCACTGCCACCTAACCCATTCAATCCTGGCACTGAACCTAACCCATTCAACCCTGGAACTGAACCTAACCCATTCAACCCTGGCACTGAACCTAACCCATTCAACCCTGGCACTGAACCTAACCCATTCAATCCTGGCACTGAACCTAACCCATTCAACCCTGGCACTGAACCTAACCCGTTCAACCCTTGCACTGAACCTAACCCGTTCAACCCTGGCACTGCCACCTAACCCGTTCAACCCTGGCACTGCCACCTAACCCGTTCAACCCTGGCACTGCCACCTAACCCGTTCAACCCTGGCACTGCCACCTAACCCATTCAACCCTGGCACTGCCACCTAACCCATTCAACCCTGGCACTGCCACCTAACCCATTCAATCCTGGCACTGAACCTAACCCATTCAACCCTGGCACTGAACCTAACCCATTCAACCCTGGCACTGAACCTAACCCATTCAACCCTGGCACTGAACCTAACCCATTCAACCCTGGCACTGAACCTAACCCATTCAACCCTGGCACTGCCACCTAACCCATTCAACCCTGGCACTGAACCTAACCCGTTCAACCCTGGCACTGAACCTAACCCGTTCAACCCTGGCACTGAACCTAACCCGTTCAACCCTGGCACTGCCACCTAACCCATTCAACCCTGGCACTGCCACCTAACCCATTCAACCCTGGCACTGCCACCTAACCCATTCAACCCTGGCACTACCACCTAACCCATTCAACCCTGGCACTGAACCTAACCCATTCAACCCTGGCACTGAACCTAACCCATTCAACCCTGGCACTGAACCTAACCCATTCAACCCTGGCACTGAACCTAACCCATTCAACCCTGGCACTGCCACCTAACCCATTCAACCCTGGCACTGTCACCTAACCCATTCAACCCTGGCACTGCCACCTAACCCATTTAACCCTGGCACTGAACCTAACCCATTCAACCCTGGCACTGCCACCTAACCCATTCAACCCTGGCACTGAACCTAACCCATTCAACCCTGGCACTGAACCTAACCCATTCAACCCTGGCACTGCCACCTAACCCATTCAACCCTGGCACTGCCGCCTAACCCATTCAACCCTGGCACTGAACCTAACCCATTCAACCCTGGCACTGCCACCTAACCCATTCAATCCTGGCACTGAACCTAACCCATTCAACCCTGGCACTGAACCTAACCCATTCAACCCTGGCACTGAACCTAATCCATTCAACCCTGGCACTGAACCTAACCCATTCAACCCTGGCACTGCCACCTAACCCATTAAACCCTGGCACTGCCACCTAACCCATTCAACCCTGGCACTGAACCTAACCCATTCAACCCTGGCACTGAACCTAACCCATTCAACCCTGGCACTGCCACCTAACCCATTCAACCCTGGCACTGCCACCTAACCCATTCAACCCTGGCACTGAACCTAACCCATTCAACCCTGGCACTGAACCTAACCCATTCAACCCTGGCACTGAACCTAACCCATTAAACCCTGGCACTGCCACCTAACCCATTCAACCCTGGCACTGCCACCTAACCCATTCAACCCTGGCACTGCCACCTAACCCATTCAACCCTGGCACTGAACCTAACCCATTCAACCCTGGCACTGCCACCTAACCCATTCAACCCTGGCACTGCCACCTAACCCATTCAACCCTGGCACTGCCACCTAACCCATTCAATCCTGGCACTGAACCTAACCCATTCAATCCTGGCACTGAACCTAACCCATTCAACCCTGGCACTGAACCTAACCCATTCAACCCTGGCACTGAACCTAACCCATTCAACCCTGGTACTGAACCTAACCCATTCAACCCTGGCACTGCCACCTAACCCATTCAACCCTGGCACTGAACCTAACCCATTCAACCCTGGCACTGCCACCTAACCCATTCAACCCTGGCACTGCCACCTAACCCATTCAACCCTGGCACTGAACCTAACCCATTCAACCCTGGCACTGAACCTAACCCATTTAACCCTGGCACTGAACCTAACCCATTCAACCCTGGCACTGAACCTAACCCATTCAACCCTGGCACTGAACCTAACCCATTCAACCCTGGCACTGAACCTAACCCATTCAATCCTGGCACTGAACCTAACCCATTCAACCCTGGCACTGAACCTAACCCGTTCAAGCCACGGCATAACAAATCAATGTATTAATCCGTTTTATATATACTTTGTTACATTTTTTTTGTTAAAAGCACTAATATACACTGCTCAAAAAAATAAAGGGAACACTTAAACAACACATCCTAGATCTGAATGAAAGAAATAATCTTATTAAATACTTTTTTCTTTACATAGTTGAATGTGCTGACAACAAAATCACACAAAATGAATCAATGGAAATCCAATTTATCAACCCATGGAGGTCTGGATTTGGAGTCACACTCAAAATTAAAGTGGAAAACCACACTACAGGCTGATCCAACTTTGATGTAATGTCCTTAAAACAAGTCAAAATGAGGCTCAGTACTGTGTGTGGCCTCCACGTGCCTGTATGACCTCCCTACAACGCCTGGGCGTGCTCCTGATGAGGTGTCGGATGGTCTCCTGAGGGATCTCCTCCCAGACCTGGACTGAAGCATCCGCCAACTCCTGGACAGTCTGTGGTGCAACGTGGCGTTGGTGGATGGAGCGAGAGATGATGTCCCAGATGTGCTCAATTGGATTCAGGTCTGGGGAACGGGCGGGCCAGTCCATAGCATCAATGCCTTCCTCTTGCAGGAACTGCTGACACACTCCAGCCACATGACGTCAAGCATGGTCTTGCTTTAGGAGGAACCCAGGGCCAACCGCACCAGCATATGGTCTCACAAGGGGTCTGAGAATCTCATCTCGGTACCTAATGGCAGTCAGGCTACCTCTGGTGAGCACATGGAGCACGTGCGGCCCCCCAAAGAAATGCCACCCCACACCATGACTGACCCACCGCCAAACCGGTCATGCTGGAGGATGTTGCAGGCAGCAGAACGTTCTCCACGGCGTCTACAGACTCTGTCATGTCTGTCACATGTGCTCAGTGTGAACCTGCTTCATCTGTGAAGAGCACAGGGCGCCAGTGGCGAATTTGCCAATCTTGGTGTTCTCTGGCAAATGCCAAACGTCCTGCACGGTGTTGGGCTGTAAGCACAACCCCCACCTGTGGACGTCGGGCCCTCATACCACCCTCATGGAGTCTGTTTCTGACCGTTTGAGCAGACACATGCACATTTGTGGCCTGCTGGAGGTCATTTTGCAGGGCTCTGGCAGTGCTTCTCCTGCTCCTCCTTGCACAAAGGCGGAGGTAGCGGTCCTACTGCTGGGTTGTTGCCCTCCTACGGCCTCCTCCACGTCTCCTGATGTACTGGCCTGTCTCCTGGTAGCGCCTCCATGCTCTGGACACTACGCTGACAGACACAGCAAACCTTCTTGCAACAGCTCGCATTGATGTGCCATCCTGGATGAGCTGCACTACCTGAGCCACTTGTGTGGGTTGTAGACTCCGTCTCATGCTACCACTAGAGTGAAAGCACCACCAACATTTAAAAGTGACCAAAACATCAGCCAGGAAGCATAGGAACTGAGAGGTGGTCTGTGGTCCCCACCTGCAGAACCACTCCTTTATTGGGGGTGTCTTGCTAATTGCCTATAATTTCCACCTGTTGTCTATTCCATTTGCACAACAGCATGTGAAATGTATTGTCAATCAGTGTTGCTTCTGCAACCGATGTGAAATGGCTAGTTAGTTAGCGGTGGTGCGCGCTAATAGCGTTTCAATCGGTGACGTCACTCGCTCTTAGACTTGAAGTAGGGTTTCCCCTTGCGTTGCAAGGGCCGCGGCTTTTGTGGCGCGATGGGTAACGATGCTTCGTGGGGTGTCAGTTGTTGATGTGTGCAAGGGTCCCTGGTTCGAGCCCGGGTTGGGGCGAAGAGAGGGACGGAACCTACACTGTTACACTTCCTAAGTGGACAGTTTGATTTCACAGAAGTGTGATTGACTTGGAGTTACATTGTGTTGTTTAAGTGTTGCCTTTATTTTTTTGAGCAGTGTATATATATATATGTGTATGTATATGTATATATGTATATGTGCTTTTAACAACAACAAAAAATGTCACAAAGTGCTTTACAGTAACGCAGGTAGAAGTTGTAAACGTTTTGAGTATATATCCATGTGAGTAAGCTGGCTGAATGTGGGTGACAGTGTTAAATTGGTCAGTGGTGTGGAAATGCCAGATTTAGCCTGCCAAACAGGGGGCACGGCTCTACATTACCCACTGCCTGCTCCCTCCATAACTTTCTCTGGTACTCCCGCCCAAACAGAGCACGGCCAGTGTATGGAATCCTGCCACTTTTACTGAAAAGGGTAACTCCCAACACCGCAGCACTGGGTGAAAAACAGCCTGCAGTGCTCTCTCACCCAGGGCTGGGCAGGGGAGTGGGAGGTAGAAAGGGGGAGATGCGGGAGGGGAATAAGAGATGGTGGGTGCATGTCAGAGGGGAGGTGGGAGGGATGGTGGATGCATGTCAGAGGGGAGGTGGGAGGGATGGTGGATGCATGTCAGAGGGGGGGAGGGAGGGATGGTGGGAAGGGATGGTGGGTGCATGTCAGAGGGGGGAGGGAGGGATGGTGGGAAGGGATGGTGGGTGCATGTCAGAGGGGGGGTGGAAGGGATGGTGGGTGCATGTCAGAGGGGGGATGGGAAGGGATGGTGGGTGCATGTCAGAGGGGGGGTGGAAGGGATGGTGGGTGCATGTCAGAGGGGGGGTGGAAGGGATGGTGGGTGCATGTCAGAGGGGGGGTGGGAAGGGATGGTGGGTGCATGTCAGAGGGGGGGTGGAAGGGATGGTGGGTGCATGTCAGAGGGGGGGTGGAAGGGATGGTGGGTGCATGTCAGAGGGGGGGTGGAAGGGATGGTGGGTGCATGTCAGAGGGGGGGTGGAAGGGATGGTGGGTGCATGTCAGAGGGGGGGTGGAAGGGATGGTGGGTGCATGTCAGAAGGGAAGTGGGAAGGGAGATGGGTGCATTTCAGAGGGAAGATGGGAGGCTTGGTGGGTGTATGTCAGAAGGGAGGTGGGAGGGGAGAGGGTGTGGATGACCTGTGGCAGGTGGTGGGAAGCAGGGGAACCGGGAGGAGGTGTGTGCATGAGGCAGGGTTAGAGGGGAGATGTTTGGATGGGTGTGTACGGGGATTGGATGGTGTGTGCATGAGGCAGGGTTAGAGGGGAGATGTTTGGATGGGTGTGTACGGGGATGGGGGTAGGGAGGCGCGCCCCTCTTGTCTAGTCTGTCAGCGTGCCAGGTCTACATTCCCACTGCACCCCCGGTGAAAAGGGCTGTAAATATATAAACAGGCCTGGCAGGATTAGAGCCTGCTGGGAGTGATCAGGGGGGATTTCCACCCCGCCGGGCACACAATGGCACCGCCACATAACATAAACACGCATACACACACACACAATGGCACCGTGGCACAACAGACCTGAGCCTCCATAGATTTGATGCATACTGTCTTTTGTTTGGGAAGAGGAGGTTCGTCTAGCCACGGGCTGTGTGTACGATGCAGGGGGCGCGGCGGGGTGGCAGGGGAGGGGTGGTGTGGGGTGGGAGGGAGGGAGGGGTGTTGTGGTCCTGATTTTGTGTGTGTGTGTGTGTGTGTGTGTGTGTGTGTGTGTGTGTGTGTGTACAGAGAGAGAGACAGACAGACAGAGAAAGAAAGAAACAGAGAGAGAGAGACGGACACAATAGCAGGATGAATAGAGTTGTTTTATTCCATGTGTGTGTGCGCTGGAGAGTCAGCTGAGCGCCGATAGAGACAGACCGAGGGATGGGATCTACGCTCACATAAAACAACAACCGTCGACGGCCGATCCAGTCCGGTTTGAACCTGTCACACCAGACTGAGAAGCAGACTGAGAAGTGACAACTACAGTAATTTCACAGACCACAACCCTCTCTCTCAGCTAAAAGGCTCTAACTCTAACACACTCTAACAGACAACAGCTCTACTGTTGGCCAAGCAGACATTCTTCTCTGTATAATTTGGCAGTCCCAGACTCACTCTACTGTACCTGACTCACTTAACCGGTGAGAGAATGAAAGACTGTCTGCAACCACCAACCATCTTCACTTTGTTTACGAGTATCCATCCATCCTGTCACCATGGTGACCCCTTTTCTCTCTCTCTCGCTCTCTCCCTCTCTCTCTTTCTCTCCCTCTCTCTCTTTCTCTCCCTCTCTCTTTTTCTCTCTCCCTCTCTCTCTTTCTCTCTCAGTGTGCAGGCTCTGGCCCTGGCTACAGCCATGCCTCTTCTGGAAGAGACCACTGTGCCTCGAGAGCATCCCCCCACACTGCCTGTGGTCATCATAGGTATGTTTAGCCCTAACCTCTGACCGCTAACATCTAACCCTAACCTTTAACTCTGCCCGGAGAGGCTAGCACCCCTTCGCCATCCCACCTCGCCCGCCGTCATCATTCACAGGTAACCTCTGACATTGCAAACATTTGATTCTCTCCTCTGTATGTCTGTGTAGGTAACGGACCATCAGGTATCTGCCTGTCCTACCTGCTGAGTGGCTACAAGCCCTACCTGGACCCTTCAGCTGTTCACCCAAACCCTGTTCTGTACAGGAAGTTACAGGAGACCAGACACCTGCCCATCACTGAACAGGTGAACATCAAAGCATTGCATTAAACACACATACAGCACACACACACACAGATCACAGTTGACAAACACATAATCATTGAAACATGATAAAGTCTGGTCTCTCTATGCAGGATCTGGAGTATCTGAGTGAAGGTCTGGAGGGGCGGTCAGGAAACCCTGTAGCGGTGCTGTTTGACACCCTGCTGCACCCCAATGCGGATTTTGGCTACGAGTTTCCCCCTGTGCTACAGTGGAGACGAGACAAGCAGCAGCACCTCCCTCACCTGGTGCTGGGCAGGGCTACGCCTGGAGGGGCCTGGCACGTGAGTTATTCCTAAACAGCTTATACCCTCCTTTCCCCATTCATTTACCCCTACACCTCCCCCATGGTGCTGGGCAGAGCTACGCCTGGAGGGGCCTGGCACGTGAGTTATTCCTAAACAGCTTATACCCTCCTTTCCCCATTCATTTACCCCTACACCTCCCCCATGGTGCTGGGCAGAGCTACGCCTGGAGGGGCCTGGCACGTGAGTTATTCCTAAACAGCTTATACCCTCCTTTCCCCATTTATTTACCCCTACACCTCACCCATGGTGCTGGGCAGAGCTATGCCTGGGAAACCTGGAAAGACTTCACCCCTAAACATCAACCCCCAAATCTCCTCATCCCTATGTTCCAATGCTAAACCTAAACTCCATTCTTAAAATCCTCACCTCCAGTCCTCTTTCTTTTCTCTCTCTCTTCTAGGTGATGGAGGGCTCCATGCTGACCATCAGTCTGGGCATCTGGATGGAACTGCCAGGGATCAACTACCGAGACCTGACTAACAATGGCAAATGCAGGTACTGACAATGGCAAATGCAGAGAGGGAAGGAGGGAGGGATGGAGAGAGATAGAGAGGCTGCAATGAAGTTAAATAGATTCAAAACAATGAGACAGCTGAAATCTCCTTAATACTTTAACAGAGTTTACTAAAGGATCTTGTGTTTGACAACGAGTGCTCCCCCCCCCCCCCCCCCCCCCCAGGGGCGTGACCAACGACCGGGCCACTCCAGAGGAGATCTCGTCTTACTACCGTAACTACGTCAAGCTGATGGGCCTGAAGCAGAACTTTGTTGACAACACCTACGTGACCTCTGTGCAGAAACTTTTCCGTGGACACGAGGGGGAGGGTCTAGAGAATGGTCATGGAGGGTTGGGGGAGGGGGGAAAGGGAGTGTACGAGGGGAGGGAGGGTGAGGGTGTAGACGAAGGGGGAGGTGGGGGCCTGTGGGAGGTGAGGGGGTACCAGCGGGTGCAGGGCGACACCCACGTTCCTTTCTGCCTGTTTTCGGAGAATGTAGTTCTGGCCACGGGCGCGTCTGATTCGCCAGCTCAGCTGGGTGTGGAGGGGGAGGAGCTTCCCTTCGTGTTCCACAGCATCTCTGCCCTGGGATTGGCTGTGAGCCGGAAGAAGCTTGGGCCAAACTCTGATCCGGTGCTGATCGTGGGGGCGGGGTTAAGCGCGGCGGATGCGGTTTTGTGCGCTTTTAACAACAATATTTCCGTGCTGCATGCGTTCCGCAAACACGTAGATGACCCAGGCCTCATCTTTAAACAGCTACCCAAGACCCTCTACCCAGAATACCACAAGGTCTACCACATGATGCACTCCCAGACCCATGCAACACCAAACATGGCTGCCACCTCCACCACTAATGGCCTTCCCAGCATGGCCGCCTCAGTCTGCTCCAAGATGTGCTCCAAGCCCCAACCCACCACAACTAACATGGCCGCCAGTGGTGGTCCCGTTCTGTTCCCTGACTACACCAGCTTCCCAGAGCACTGCGTGGTGTCCTTCCAGTCAGACATGAAGTGTGTCCTACAGGGGAGCAACTCCCTCAAGGCCTTTAAGATCTCCATGGCTCTGGTGTTGATCGGCACCCACCCCAACCTGTTCTTCCTCAAGGGCCAGGGCCAGTACCTGGGACTGGACCCCACCAAACCCATCTCCTGCAAGCAGAACCCTGTGGATGTGCACCCCTACACCTTCGAGTGCACCAAGGACCCAGGACTGTTCGCCATGGGCCCGCTGGTGGGAGACAACTTTGTTCGCTTCCTAAAGGGCGGTGCTCTAGGCATTGCCTCCTGCCTGCTCAAGAGACTGAAGAAGAAAGGCAAGCTGATCGCAGAAGGGGGAGGAGTCGGAGGAGGGGAGTTTATCTAGGTGAAGTGTGGATGGAGAGGAACGAGGTGGTGAATGAGTTGGGAGGGAGAGAGGAGGAAGAGGCATCTTTATTTAAGCGAAGGGAGAAAGGAGAGGAAGGAGGTGGAGAAAGAGAGGAGAGGAAGGAGGAAGAGGAGGGGGTTCATCTTAGTAAAAATAGCTACTATTACCAATGGAGTTCTGAGTTAAAAGGGCAAAGCCAAACAGTACGTTTTTTTATATTTTATTGTTTGCAGTGGACATACCTATTTTAACTCTGAAGCTTTCTTACCACTTCTGAGAGAACTGAAAACAATGGAAGTGGAGGCAGGCTAGAGTTACAGTACATGACCAGGTTCAGCCCACCACCTGTTACGGCTCCACTGTTCTGGTTTCTGTTGGGAAGCTGTCACAGGGTTTAATGTCCTCTCTCCAGAAATCCAATCTGCAGTGTGACAATGTTTTTTAAAGTAATATTTGTGACATTTTGTAATGTCTTGAGTTTTTGTTGTTTGCTCACCTTGTCTTTCATGCAAGTGCATTTTCTGATTTCTCATCTACTTTAAACAATTGTTCTAGTATTTCTCTGATGGCCTTCACCATGCAATGGACTGTGAACCACTACAACTCCCCTTTAAAGCTTCAAGAAAATGGAACTTTGTAGAGATAGGCCCATAGCTGCTAAAGTGTTTCTGCCATCATCTCAATTCTGAGTTTCTCATCAGTGCCAAGCTATAGACCCCAGCAGTATCTGGCAGACCAGGATGTAATGGGAACGTTGAAGTAACGGATGAATAACAGATTAATCAAAACTCCATCACCATCCAAATCAGACTAAGTAGAACTAACTCACTATGGTTGGAGCGCTCCTCTTAACGCTTTTCCTACGCAAACCCTTCCACTCACACACCTGACCTGAATGTATTCTGGATCAGATAACTCATTGCTAACTTACTGTACATGTCAGCCTGATTTCAACCAATGGGGCATAAGAGTTCTCTATTGATGTTAGACCATAACAAAATGCCAAATACTGTTTTTTAGACACTGAAGTCATGCAGATGCGCGTGACTCTGGGCTGCAGTAAGAAAGCCGTCGCCATCTGCGTCCATTCAACATAGCCTAGATTTACGATATTACTCCTAACAAAATAACTTTTTGGAGGTCTCATACGCTTACCGTGATGTTTTGATTCTAGCTGGAACAGTCGCTAAGATTATATTTGGTGATCTTTGAAAAATAACTTTTGGATGCAGCAGTTGTTAGCTAGAATGCTAACGCTCATTGACATAGGCTGTAGCAAAAGCTAGCCAAATATCCATTTTACTGGTTGAAGTTGAAGTGTTTTTCAAGTATAATGCAGTTGATTTGGGATAACACAAACATATTAAGCAGGACATTCATACGAGCCTTAAAATCCAATTATAATCCAAAAGTAGTGTGAAATGCACTCATAAGTAACATCTAAATATAGGCTTTTTTGCTGCCACCAATTTGCAGTAATGTTAACAAACACATAAAGGGGTCTATAAAATACTACTAGTCGACGACTCCTGATAAGTGTACATTGGATAAACGCAAACTGTAGGTGCATTCATTGACGTCCACCAGTCTGAATACAAAACTGCTAGTCCATTGTATTTATCAGTTGACTATCGCCTATTGAAGTCATCATGACTATGTTAAATGCACATTTTCTGGTTGCCATTATGGAGTAAATATTATGCCTGTTGCTCTGATTCCAGGTCCGTATAATATTCTCTGTGACATTTCTCACACCATGTCACTTTCACACAGCCATCATACGCCTCGTGTCTGTTGTGCCAAATACCTGTTACTGTATGTAAAGCTGTGAGGACTGAGGGTAGCGTTTTATTCATTTATTGAATCAGTCAGTCGCCTTTAGAATGTGTCTCCATATGCAGTTTATTTCCGCGTGCAGTCATCCTCAAGACTGAAGCTGCTTGCAGAAAAAAAACGAAACAAATTGTGGAATTAGGATAAAATATAGATTGTTGACAAGATCAGCAAACTGAAAATGTATGGACAGTTTCTGGTCAATATGCTGTATTCCAAACTAACCAGCCCTTAGGCACTACATCCAGATCGGAAAAGATGAATCAGTGGATAGGTGTAATTGTAAGGTGGTGGTCGTCACTCAACCTTGGCCCCAGATAGGCCATCAGCTTATGGCTAATTACACCTACATGTCCAATCTACACAGTAGGTGCCTTGATGAGAAGGGTTAACTAGGGGTTGATTAATAAGAAAAGGAAACAGCAGGTTCCCAACCCCTGGGGTCTAACCAGGGTTTTCTACTACTGTCTTACAACATATATCCCACGGTCTTCTCCTGTTCACAACAGACAGACAAGCTGCTTTGTGCGTGGTAGAGTTGGACTCCTCTCTTGTACAACTCAAATTAGTTTTTAATATGTTTTGTATACTGTATTTTTTATTATGAACAAATAAAAATCTTGAAACGTAAAACCTATTTATTTGTTTACATTGCTCACCATCAGTGACTAAATCAAGGTATATAATTAGAGTACAGTACATAGAAAGTTAGACATTTCTGCCCACATCCATCACCGACAAAAACAGTTTAAACATTTGTCATTGACAGGCCCCTCTGGTCATTTTGAGTACAATGATCAAGACTTCACTCAAAGATCCATTCATGAACATTATTAGTGGAGCAGAGATGGCAGTTCTATCAAACTGAGAATTCTAGAAGCGCAAAACATTCCCTGGGGTGTTGACATCCCTTCCTGTGTCTTAAGATGAACATTTGTCTGCAGGGCTTCACATGTTGCAGCCAGGTGCTCTCATCTTTTCTTGGTGGGTTTGGGGTTGTACCTACACACACACACACACACACACACACACACACAGGTTAAAACAGGGCAGGGCCATCCAGACATCCCACCTAAACACTCAGGCTTTTAACATTCCTGCTAGATCAATCCTGGATGCATTTTGGACAAATATTAAAAATAGCCCAAATTAAGCCAGCGCTGTAAACCTCTGGCCGTGTTTGAAGAACCCAAACCAAACATCCTCCCAATAAACTAAGTCTGGGAGACGGGTTCGGGCCAGACTCAAAAACATAAAACCGCGGATTGTTTTCTTAGTAGCCGGCGCTGTCCTCTGGCCATGCATGACTGAGTGGGCATCATGACTCAATGATCAAACAGCACAGTCTCGCTCCAGGCAGGCACGCACACACCCTTTTCTGCTTAGCCAGGGAAAATGCAGCAGCCTTAGCGTGTGCATACATCACCAGCATAACACAGACAACCAGGTGTGACGCAGGAATCACTGGGCGCTGATTGGTCAGTGGCAACAAGCCAAAACCGTCCCAAACGAAGATCCGCCCACTCACATCAGGAATGTTTCTCTCTGTTCTGTGGGTCTTGGTCTAAACGGTCCTTTTCAGATGACTATTTGACAGGCGATTCCAAAAATGGTGTTGATGTGTATTGTATGTATGCAGGGGACCAGCTAATTTCTCCTTGAGGGAGAATACAGCTCTATTGAATGTGAATCATAGTTTAGCTGGAATCAAAACCTGAGATCAGCCATGCTGGTTGGATTACAGCTACAACCAAGGCTATGTTTCTGGGCAGTTAATGTTGTCTCGTGTTTCTGAATTGGGGTTAAGGGAATGAATAGATGAATGAATGAGTGTGGAGTAGTGAAGAGCTTAGCAGACAGCCTCTACCCAGTCATCCTGTGTGCAGGAAGCTGTGTGTGCGTCAGCCTGTAGGGCGCTGTTGTCTTGTGTCTGGTAGTGACGTCCTTGAACACAGAGCAATGCCCCCTGGGAATGTGATGTTTGTGTAAGCTGGGTGCTCCAACCCTTCTGCTCCACTGCAGACTGCAGACGGAGTGGTTGACTTTTTCTACCTTGGGGGCTGGAGGGTTCAACATAATCAACATCACTCCACATTCATCCATTCATTCCCAGCCTGGCTCCAAACCTCTTCCAAACCATAGCCCGGGCCACAGCTTGGTTTACATTGTACTGTAGGTGCCCTCCACCTGAAATAATGTGACCCAAATTGGTTTGGGTTGATTGTTTTGGTGTTTGCAGCCTGACAAGCCTCGTCCTTGTACCTGAAAAGGTCATCTCCCAAAGTCTCCTCTTTCTTGTTCTGACGCTCATCCTGAAACACACAGACACAGGGCTTTCACTCAGACACACAAACCTCCATCTCCTCTCTACCCAGCCTCAGCCCCCTCTATCTCCTCTCTACCCAGCCTCAGCCCCCTCCATCTCCTCTCTACCCAGCCTCAGCCCCCTCCATCTCCTCTCTACCCAGCCTCAGCCCCCTCCATCTCCTCTCTACCCAGCCTCAGCCCCCTCCATCTCCTCTCTACCCAGCCTCAGCCCCCTCCATCTCCTCTCTACCCAGCCTGAGCCCCCTCCATCTCCTCTCTACCCAGCCTCAGCCCCCTCCACCTCCTCTCTACCCAGCCTCAGCCCCCTCCACCTCCTCTCTACCCAGCCTCAGCCCCCTCCATCTCCTCTCTACCCAGCCTCAGCCCCCTCCATCTCCTCTCTACCCAGCCTCAGCCCCCTCCATCTCCTCTCTACCCAGCCTCAGCCCCCTCCATCTCCTCTCTACCCAGCCTCAGCCCCCTCCATCTCCTCTCTACCCAGCCTCAGCCCCCTCCATCCCCTCTCTACCCAGCCTCAGCCCCCTCCATCCCCTCTCTACCCAGCCTCAGCCCCCTCCATCTCCTCTCTACCCAGCCTCAGCCCCCTCCATCTCCTCTCTACCCAGCCTCAGCCCCCTCCATCTCCTCTCTACCCAGCCGCAGCCCCCTCCATCTCCTCTCTACCCAGCCTCAGCCCCCTCCACCTCCTCTCTACCCAGCCTCAGCCCCCTCCACCTCCTCTCTACCCAGCCTCAGCCCCCTCCATCTCCTCTCTACCCAGCCTCAGACCCCTCCATCTCCTCTCTACCCAGCCTCAGCCATCTCCTCTCTACCCAGCCTCAGCCCCCTCCATCCCCTCTCTACCCAGCCTCAGCCCCCTCCATCCCCTCTCTACCCAGCCTCAGCCCCCTCCATCTCCTCTCTACCCAGCCTCAGCCCCCTCCATCTCCTCTCTACCCAGCCTCAGCCCCCTCCATCTCCTCTCTACCCAGCCTCAGCCCCCTCCATCTCCTCTCTACCCAGCCGCAGCCCCCTCCATCCCCTCTCTACCCAGCCTCAGCCCCCTCCATCTCCTCTCTACCCAGCCTCAGCCCCCTCCATCCCCTGTTACTACCATTTCATGGTAAATACCATGTACTTCTCTTCTAGGAGTGTTTGTGTGTCTCAGGGGTTGCTAAACAGACAGTAAGTATTGTAGTAAACAGCAGCTGAAGTAGGACTGTGTACCTCTGCTGCGTCTCTCAGCCACTCCTCCAGCTCAGAGTTCTTGCCTCGGTTGTGGGCCAACAGGTCTGACCCTCCGATGATGTTGGGCAAACCCTGGGCACCGGGAACTGGGACCTGAAACACACACACATTACTGACAGAAACAGAGACACTAAGTTAACAGAGTCCCATGACCCTGTATTGTGGTGAGGTGCATTCTGGGGTCTACCTTGCAGAAGCGTTTAAAGTCTTTCCTGTTGACATTGCCGTGCGTCTCCGTGGGGCGTGGTTTAGATCTTGCCGGTGTTGCCACGGTGAGGGATTTGAACTCCACCACTATAAGTCTGCTGGGGAGATTCTCACCCCCTAAACCCTACATCACAACACACAGACCAGTTACTAACAGACCTAACTCTTCCCCACTGGCCCCTACTCCAGACCTAACTCTTCCCCACTGGCCCCTACTCCAGACCTAACTCTTCCCCACTGGCCCCTACTCCAGACCTAACTCTTCCCCACTGGCCCCTACTCCAGACCTAACTCTTCCCCACTGGCCCCTACTCCAGACCTAACTCTTCCCCACTGGCCCCTACTCCAGACCTAACTCTTCCCCACTGGCCCCTACTCCAGACCTAACTCTTCCCCACTGGCCCCTACTCCAGACCTAACTCTTCCCCACTGGCCCCTACTCCAGACCAGTTACTGACAGACCTAACTCTTCCCCACTGGCCCCTACTCCAGACCAGTTACTGACAGATCTAACTCTTCCCCACTGGCCCCTACTCCAGACAGATACAGACAGGACTTACTGAGTCTTCCTGTTTGACAGGTTTGGCATCGGTCTCTGGCTCTTCCAGATGACCAGGGGTCACACCATTAATTGGTTTTGACTTGGGGGGGGACAGAAGATGGAGGATAGTTCATAATAATAGTCACCTCATAGAAACCAGGGCTGGGGAAGGCAGTCAATTCAGGAAGTAAACTGAAATTACAATTCAGTGATTTTAAAAATGGCAGATATTTTCAATGAAACTGAGAAGTAGAAGCTATCAATTTTTATATTTTAAATTAAAATCACTTCCTGAATCAAGTGGCTTCTATTGGAATTGACCCCAGCCCTGATAGAAACACATGATAACAAACACACAATGACAACTCCTCTCACCTCAATAAAAGACACCTCTTCGCCTTTGACCTCAGCTACAGGCTCCGCTCGCTGTCGTCTGCTGGCTGACGATCGCTCTTCTGACTCCAAGCCTGACCTATGATTGGCTGCAATTGGTTCCACTGGATAAATCCGCTGTTTCTTATTGGCAGAGGTAAGTTCCACTGTCTCTAGGAGCTGTTTATTGGTTGAGCTCTTGTCTGTCAGTTGAGACCTCTGGCCTTGATTGGTTGAACTCTGTTCCGTCAGCTTCAACCGCTGGCCTTGACTGGCTGACATGGGCTCATCCGATTCGTCCATGTCCTCAGACATGATGGACTCCAGTTCGTCCATCTCTATCTCTGAAGCCCCACCCCCTTTAGTCTCCTCCTCCATCTCCTTCCTCTTCCTGGATTGGAGCCCCTGCTGGGCAGGGTTGGAGAACCCCTCTGACAGAGCCTCAGTCTGACCTGGAAACAGATGTGCACCTGAGCTGTGTTGGCCCTGGGACCTGCCTGTGGGGGTGTGTGGGGGGTTGGAGGTCTCTGAGTGCTGTGGTACTGTCCTCTTCGTCTTCTCCTTGTCTTCTTCCCTCCTGGATAGCTTGGCCTCTGATGGGACAGTAGGGGACTCCTCGCCTTCCCGAGGTCTGAGAGAGAGAAAACATTGGTGTCTGTATATAATATCACCATTAACTCAAGATTCAAGATTGTATTGTATGGATATCTCCAGAGAGCTGCACTTGCCTTTTCTTGCCGACAGGCTGGAAGAAATTAGTGAGGGCAGACTGTTTCTGGGGGGAATCTTTCTGCGAGACCTGTTGTTTCTGGGAGGAGCGCTTCTGTGGGGACATCGTCTGCACTCCTCCGTTGGTCCGAGGGGCTGTGGCCAGGAATCTGGTGATAGCATCACCTTTCCCTCCACCTAATATCATGATAATACAATGTCATTTAGCAGACCCGTGTTTTCAGTTCATATGGCCCACGCCAGAACTTTCCTACTGTAACTGACACCCACCCACTCTGCCTAAGTCATTAGAAACTATTCTACCTGGATGTTGTAGCTCTCCCTTTTTTCTGTCCGAGCCGCCACCACCAGCGCTGTCTGAGGCGCTGAATGATGACATCATAGTCTCTGCCACTGTGCAGGTCCCGGCCAGCTCTCGGCCTGAGGGTTTGGGTCGGTTAATATGAGAGGTGGTCCGGCTCTGGTTCCTCTCAGGGGTCTCTCCAACTGCGCTCACCCCAGCCACGTCAACCGTACTTGGGGATAAGACAACACAGATCAGCCTGATGCACTCAAATAGAACTGTGAGTTTAGAGCTCAGGTTGTGTGTCTTACCCACTGATGCCCTGTGACGGCTCTGTGTTTACAGCATAGGCTGTGATGTTCTGAGACGCCGCTGGCATTACCGTCTCGTCCACTGGTGCATTCTGGGATAGCGTGGTGCCAGGGATGGTGGGTTTCATTCTCATGGATTCTGACCAGGGGAAAAACACATTAACAACGATACAAGTGTTGACTCCACTATATAAGTCCATATCATTATAAAATCAGGAACTCCAAATAAACTGAGACTATGATTCACCGTATGAGAGCCCCACCCACCTGAGTCAGCCATCTGATTGGAGGGATTGCAGTACTTGTCACAGCTGACATAGATGGCAGCCAATCCGATCTCAGACTCTGTGATGAATCGAAGACCTTTCCTGGAGAGCGTGAGAGATGGTAAATATAGACTGTGCTGACACAATCAGTTAGTCTCATTTCAGAGCTGCAGAGAAGAAGCGCACCACCATAACAGTGAATTGACATAGGAAAAGCCTCAAGTCTCAAAAGCTTTGGGAATGTCTCAATTGTTTGTGTAGTTCAACCCCCCCCCAAAAATAATCTCCCTTTTTTAGGTATGGAACACACTCAAACTGCACTCTGTCTTTATAATATTGCAATGTTTGTACCTCTGTAGAATCCTCCCCACAGAGTCTGCCCACTTCTTAGTGGAGGGGGGCAGTAGTGCTTGGGAGTTCCCCGTTGTCATGCCGATCACACAGCTCAATGGTGATTCCAGGAGTGACACAGGGACAGACCCCTCCTCCAAGAGCTGGCTCCTCCCACCTCCACAACTCACTGCCAAACTCAGACGCTTTTGCTGGAGAGAAGTGAGTGGGAGAGATTTATTATTATTATTGTAAGTCGCTCTAGATAAGAGCGTCTGCTAAATGACATAAATGTAAATTTATTATTGTGATTATTATTCCAAATAGTAGCGGTACGGGTAGTAGGTTGACGGTAACGATAGTAGTTTAATGATGGTAGTTGTGATGTAATGGTGATGACAGTTATAAGTTAGTTATAGTAGGTAGTCGGTAGAGGTAGAAGTGCTACTAGTGGTAATGGTGGTAGTAGAGAGAGGTAGAAGTGCTACTAGTGGTAATGGTGGTAGTAGAGAGAGGTAGAAGTGGTAATGGTGGTAGTAGAGAGAGGTAGAAGTGCTACTAGTGGTAATGGTGGTAGTAGAGAGAGGTAGAAGTGCTACTAGTGGTAATGGTGGTAGTAGAGGTAGAAGTGCTACTAGTGGTAATAGAGAGAGGTAGAAGTGCAACTAGTGGTAATGGTGGTAGTAGAGAGAGGTAGAAGTGCAACTAGTGGTAATGGTGGTAGTAGAGAGAGGTAGAAGTGCTACTAGTGGTAATGGTGGTAGTAGAGATAGGTAGAAGTGCTACTAGTGGTAATGGTAGTAGTAGAGATATTAGAGGTAGAAGTGCTACTAGTGGTAATGGTGGTAGTAGAGATATTAGAGGTAGAAGTGCTACTAGTGGTAATGGTAGTAGTTGTCATGATGTTGGTCTGTGGGTAAGGTTTATGACCCCCCCATAAATACCTTTCTCCCTTCCCCTCTCTCTCTGACCCTACTGAAGGACTTTTGAATAGCCTTTGTTAAATATAGAGAGTCTGGGAACATCAAACAAGTGGGGGGAAAGGAACCATATTTCGGTAATAGAACCAGTTGGAAATACACCAGGTACTTAATGAGTATTGATGTCAGTTCGGTTGTCATCTGAGACATTATGACTGATGACAGGACGACATAAACTGTACCTGGGAAAGTCTAAACATTCTAGTTATCAGATTCACATGGAATTGTTGTGCAATTTAAATGTTTGATACTGAAACTGTTTGTTAGGAGATTAAATGTAATTTTAGCTTCCAAATGAGAGAATTGGGTTTTCATAAGGAAAGAGCCCTGACCAATCAGTGGCCCGCCCCTGTGAAGAGACAGGGGTTATAAACAATGAAAGACACCCTTCTCCCCTCGCCACTATATAAGTCAGTGACAAAATGTAACCCGCCTGTTCCGGGTACGTGAGGTCTGCAGCCTCTGCATTAAAAGGACACACATGTCAAGTACAGAACTAAGCCAACCTCAGCGTGAGCTTTGGTTGCGAATGGTATGAACTTTGAACTCTGATTCACTACAGAAGTGATACTTCCTAGCCGTTGAGTTAGCAGCGGCCGCTGTAGACGTGGGCTAGGAAAGGACGGACGACGTATCCAGTCTAACACACAACGAAGATACTACAACGTATCCATTTTACCAACAGTGACATTCTTCCGAGGACAGGAAGATCTCTGTTGGCCAACACGGCCAGCATCTACGACCAACCTACCGAAGCGCAGCTCAGAGTAAATATTTATTGCATTTTCCTTTTCCAAATGGGCGGTAATTTAGAATGCATACGATAATGTATTTACGATGGCATAGCTGCTTTCTTGGTTCCTCAGTCTTCCCGCTCTTTCATTCAAGCCCAACCCCCTTTCTTTGTGTAACAAGCCGCCGTGCCGGTTTAGCCCACTAGGGAACATTCTATAATTTCCTTGTAACCATATCTGCTTGTTATGCTTTTCTGTGAATTACTTAGATTAGTAAATAAATGATTTTAAGACAATTGATGTATGGATGACTCATAGTGAAGACTGGGTTCATGCAGATAACCAACAATTTACGACGTTTGGAATGAGACTGACGAGGTAAAGAATACGTCATTAAATCAGAAGACTCAGAGATCAGATATTATGATATCTGAAAGTTATATTAGGAAAATTATAACTTTGTAATCCGAATATTTTCCTTGGTGCCCCGACCTCCTAGTTAATTACAGTTACACGATTAATCAGTTTAATCGCGTAATAATAATTACAGAGTTATTTGATAAACATGTCTTCCGTTTTAATGATGCCAAAGACACGACATAGTAGAGATATTAGAGGTAGAAGTGCTACTAGTGGTAATGGTAGTAGAGAGAGGTAGAAGTGCTACTAGTGGTAATGGTGGTAGTAGTAGGGATAGTTGTAGTATTAGTGTTAATAATAGTGGTGGTGGCATTCATTTTAGTAGTAATAATAGTAGCGTGTTCATTTTGGCCTCCTGAGTGGCGCAGTGTTCAAATGCACAGCATCTCAGTGCAAGAGGCATCACTACAGTCCCTGGTTCGAGCCAGAGGCACATCCGGCCTGATTGGGAGTCCCATAGGGCGGCGAGTCCCAGCATCGTCCGGGTTTGGCCGTCATTGTAAATAAGAATTTGCTCTTAACTGACTTGCCTAGTTAAATAAAAGGTTAAATAAAAATCCATATTTTTTCCCATGTTTAAACTTTTATTGTCCCTAATATTATTATATTTTTCTACTATTGACTTACCATTTTATTGATGTTATTTCTATTATTTATTTGTATTATTTACTACCATTTTATATTATTCTTCATTATTTTATTATAATATACACCAAGTATACCAAACATTATGAACACCTTCCTAATATTGAGTTGCACCTCCTTTCACCCTCAGAACAGCCTCAATTCATCAGGGCATGGACTCTACAAGGTGTCGAAAGCGTTCCACAGGGATGCTGGCCCATGTTGACTCCAATGCTTCCCACAGTTGTGTCAAGTTGGCTAGATTTCCTTTGGGTGCTGGACCATTCTTGATACACAGGAAACTGTAGAGCATGAAAAACCTAGCAGCGCTGCAGTTCTTGACACACTCAAACCGGTGCACCTGGCACTGACTACAATACCCCGTTTAAAGGCACTTATCTTTTGTCTTGCCCAAGCACACTCAATGGGGCACACATCCAAAATCCATGTCTCAATTAACTCAAGGCTTAAAAATCCTTCTTTAACCTGTCTCCTCCCCTTCATCTACACTGATTGAAGTGGAATTAACAGGTGACATCAATAAGGGATCATAGCTTTCACCTGGATTCACAGACAGAGACACAGAGAGAGACAGAGACACAGAGAGAGACAGAGAGCGGGAGGGATGGGGAGAGAGAGAGAGAGCGGGAGGGATGGGGAGAGAGAGAGAGCGGGAGGGATGGGGAGGGAGAGAGAGAGCGGGAGGGATGGGGAGAGAGAGAGAGAGCGGGAGGGATGGGGAGAGAGAGAGAGAGCGGGAGGGATGGGGAGAGAGAGAGAGAGCGGGAGGGATGGGGAGAGAGAGAGAGAGCGGGAGGGATGGGGAGAGAGAGAGAGCGGGAGGGATGGGAGAGAGAGGAGAGCGAGAGGAGCGGGAGGGATGGGGAGAGAGAGAGAGAGCGGGAGGGATGGGGAGAGAGAGAGAGCGGGAGGGATGGGAGAGAGAGAGAGCGGGAGGGGGAGAGAGAGAGAGCGGGAGGGATGGGGAGAGAGAGAGAGCGAGGGAGGGGGAGAGAGAGAGAGAGCGGGAGGGGGGGAGAGAGGAGACGGAGGAGGAGAGAGAGGAGAGCGGGAGAGGGGAGAGAGACGAGAGCGGGAGGGGGAGAGGAGAGAGCGGGAGGGGGAGAGATGAGATGAGAGCGGGGAGGGGGGAGAGAGAGTGAGAGCGGGAGGGGGAGAGAGAGAGAGCGGGGAGGGGGGAGAGAGAGCGGGAGGGGAGAGAGAGAGCGGGAGGGGGAGAGAGAGAGAGCGGGGGGGGAGAGAGAGAGCGGGGGGGGGGGGGAGAGAGAGCGGAGGGGGGGGGGGAGAGAGAGCGGGAGGGGGGGGGGGAGAGAGAGCGGGAGGGGGGGGGAGAGAGAGCGGGAGGGGGGGAGAGGAGAGAGAGCGGGAGGGGGGGGAGAGAGAGAGAGCGGGAGGGGGAGAGAAAGAGAGCGGGAGGGGGAGAGAGAGAGAGAGCGGGAGGGGGAGAGAGAGAGAGAGCAGTAGGGGGAGAGAGAGAGAGCGGGAGGGGGAGAGAGAGAGAGAGCGGGAGGGGGAGAGAGAGAGAGCAGTAGGGGGAGAGAGAGAGAGCGCGACAGAACGGGAGGGGGAGGGCGACAGAACGGGAGGGGGAGGGCGACAGAACGGGAGGGGGAGGGCCACAGAACGGGAGGGGGAGGGCGACAGAACGGGAGGGGGAGGGCGACAGAACGGGAGGGGGAGGGCGACAGAACGGGAGGGGGAGGGCGAGAGAACGGGAGGGGGAGGGCGACAGAACGGGAGGGGGAGGGCGACAGAACGGGAGGGGGAGGGCGACAGAACGGGAGGGGGAGGAGGACAGAACGGGAGGGGGAGGGCGACAGAACGGGAGGGGGAGGGCCACAGAACGGGAGGGGGAGGGCCAGGCAGAACGGTTGAGGGCGACAGAACGGGGGGGGAGGAGGACAGAACGGGAGAGGGCGACAGAACGGGAGGGCGACAGAACGGGAGGGCGACAGAACGGGAGGGCGACAGAACGGGAGGGGGAGGAGGACAGAACGGGAGAGGGCGACAGAACGGGAGGGGGAGGGCGACAGAACGGGAGGGCGACAGAACGGGAGGGCGACAGAACGGGAGGGGGAGGAGGACAGAACGGGAGAGGGCGACAGAACGGGAGGGGGAGGGCGACAGAACGGGAGGGCGACAGAACGGGAGGGGGACAGAACGGGAGGGGGAGGGCGACAGAACGGGAGGGGGAGGCGAAAGAACGGATGGGGGAGGGCGACAGAACGGGAGGGGGACAGAACGGGAGGGGGAGGGCGACAGAACGGGAGGGCGACAGAACGGGTGGGGGAGGGCGACAGAACGGGTGGGGGAGGGCGACAGAACGGGTGGGGGAGGGCGACAGAACGGGTGGGGGAGGGCGACAGAACGGGTGGGCGACAGAACGGGAGGGGGAGGGCGACAGAACGGGAGGGGGAGGGCGACAGAACGGGAGGGGGAGGGCAACAGAACGGGTGGGGGAGGACGACAGAGCGGGTGAGCGACAGAGCTGGTGAGCGATAGAGCGACAGAAAGAGCCAGAAAAAGGGAGAGTGCGAGACAGAAAAAGAGACTGTATTGAGAGATAAAATAAACACACAGATTTTAACAACCATTTCCCCGAATACATAACTGAGTGACCACACATAACCAACCACCTAACATCATTACCTGGTCTCCTAGCTGATGAGAAGAGGAGGCAATAAACAGGCCATAAAGACTAATGGAGGCCCTTGATTTATTCAGACTCTCACATTGGGGAGCCATGTGAGATGAACGCTGTTCTGTAACGTTGGATTGTATAACGGCTATGCATAGAGAGAGAGGCAGGCCAGTACCTGTTTGGAGTGAGAGAGGCAGGCCAGTACCTGTTTGGAGTGAGAGAGGCAGGCCAGTACCTGTTTGGAGTGAGAGAGGCAGGCCAGTACCTGTTTGGAGTGAGAGAGGCAGGCCAGTACCTGTTTGGAGTGCGAGAGGCAGGCCAGTACCTGTTTGGAGTGCGAGAGGCAGGCCAGTACCTGTTTGGAGTGCGAGAGGCAGGCCAGTACCTGTTTGGAGTGAGAGAGGCAGGCCAGTACCTGTTTGGAGTGCGAGAGGCAGGCCAGTACCTGTTTGGAGTGCGAGAGGCAGGCCAGTACCTGTTTGGAGTGCGAGAGGCAGGCCAGTACCTGTTTGGAGTGCGAGAGGCAGGCCAGTACCTGTTTGGAGTGAGAGAGGCAGGCCAGTACCTGTTTGGAGTGTGAGAGGCAGGCCAGTACCTGTTTGGAGTGAGAGAGAGAGCGCGAGAGAGTGAGACAGGCCAGTACCTGTTTGAAGTGTGAGAGAGAGGCCTGAGTTTGAGATGATTTTATTTTTACAGGGACAGTGCACATTAATCAACGTTTCAGTAAAAGTGCCGATTTTAGCCAGCCGGCTAATTTTCAACCGCAGTCCCTGGGCAGGTTATTAAAAACAATTACAATACAGACAATCATTGAACAGTGAGCACACGCAGAGCAACATAGGACAAGCAAGACATAGCACAAAAAGCAACAAGACAAAATCCATAAAAGCAAGTGTTTCCACACCTCACAAGCTAAAGACAACAGACTACATGGAAATACACAGCTAGGGATTATGTTCACAAATCTGATTGACCTTTAGCCATGTCTTCATGTTTTTTGTGAAAGTGTGATCAGTTGGTGCAGTTGTGTGTCCGATGGCAGTGTATTCCAGACATGGGAAGCCCTCACAGAGAAAGCAGACTGACTAAAGGTGCTTTTCCTTAAGGGAACTATACAGTCACCTCTCATAGCAGACCTTGTGGATCTGCTGCCATATGTTTGGGTTTTCTGTGTAATATAAGTACTGAGTGGAGGGGGAGCCAGGCCATTTAGGATCTTGAATACAAGACATGCGTCGGTGTATTGCACAAGATTTTCCTAACTCAGGAGCTCATGCTTTCTGAGGATGTAACAGTAATGATGGCTATTGGGCTTCCTATCAAGCACTTTGAGAGCCTGTTTGTAGACAGACTGAATGGGTTTTAATGTTGTACAGCAAGCTTGGGCCCAACTAGTCAAGCAGTATGTTAAGTGGGGGAGTATCATAGATTTGAAGTACAGTTTTGTTACCTCTGTAGTCAAACAATTTCGTATAAATCGGAAATTAGCTAGGTTGAATTTGGTTATTTGAATGACCTTCTTCACCTGCTTTTTAAAAGAGAGGTTGGAATGATGCCACAGTGAGTTCAAGGTATGATTTCATCCATCTCAAGGCATCGGAGGAAAAGTTGAACTTGGACAATTTTGTGATGAGAACCTCATGGTTAACAGTATCAAAAGCCTTCCTTAAGTCCAGAAACACAGCCCAAACAACGCCCCCTTTGTCCATCTTGGACTTCACATTTTCCAGAAGAAAGCAGTTGGCCGTTTCTGTGGAGTGTTTTGCTCTGAAGCCAAACTGCATGGAGTGTAATGTTAAGGGCCTGTTGTTGAGGTGGGCAATCAGTTGCTCTGCTACACACTTTTCAACAACCTTCGACACCACAGGTAGTATACTAATGGGCCTGTAGTTACTCATGTCAGCAGGGTCACCTGATTTAAAGATGGCCGTTATTATGGCCGACTTCCATACCCTTGGAAACATCCCCTGACCAATAGATGTGTTGGTGACCTTAGTAATGGGGCCAATGAGTGACTCTTTGTAGTTTTTAAGAAAGGTAGAGTCCAGCCCAAACACATCTTTGACTTTAGAGTTCTTTAGCGAGCTAATCACCTTGTTCCCCTCTGACTTAGAAACCTCCCTTATGACAAAGACAGGTTGAGCGTCATTCACTAACACTGAGCCCAAGAAACCCAGTGGAGGGGTTCTGTGTCAGTACCCTGACAAAGTCAATAAAGTAGGAATTGAAGGCTATTGCTATTTTGACTGCATCCTGTGTTAGATTGTTATTCTAGAAAATAAGGGAAAGCCGCACACTTTAAGAGCTCAGATGCAAAAATGTAATAACCAACGTTTCGATACCCTGATGAAGACAGCTTTGCTGTCGAAACGTTGGTTATTACATTTTTGCATCTGAGCTCTTAGAGTGTGCGGCTTTCCCTTATTTTCTAGTTTTCTACTCCGCTAGCCAGCACCTCGCCTTTATAGGTGTACGTTTCTTTTTTCTAGATTAGATTGTTATTCACCATGATTTATAGTCTTTTTGCAGTGTTACTATGGTCTTTCCCTGTTAACTTTTTTTGATTCTCCCAGATAAATGTTGAATTTCCCTTTGCTTCACCAGTTATGTTAATAAAAAGGTTTGCCTTGGCCTGTCTGATTTCTTTCATCACCTTATTTCTCAACATGGTAAACCTACGTCTGTCATGCTCTAATTTGGACTTCAGTGCTGTTAGAGCATAATCTCGTTCTTTCAGCAATTTCCAGATTTCTCCATTTAGCCAAGGAAGAGTGCTTTTCTGGCCAGGTTTGGGTTTGATTTTCATTAGGAAACCATTTATTGTAGTCTGGATTGTGGATAGAAAAACCTGACTATCAGCTTCCACATCTGTATAGGACAAGAGATCATTCCAGTTAATTCCCTTAATTGCATTTTGAAAATAATTGTATTCACTCTTAGGTATTCTTAGTTGTTCCGGCTTTCTAACAGTAGAGGGGTTAAACCTGCTCTTAGAAAGCTTTCTGGCTGTAAGTGTCAGATTATGATCAGATAGCCCAGTAACCATACTGAATGATTTAGTCACTCTCTCTGGTTTATTATTGAACACCAAATCAATCTGTGTTTTAGAGCAACAAGTCACCCTGGTTGGCCCGTTAACTAGCTGTGTAAGGTCAAAAGGTATTAGTGATCCATTTGAGGGTTTTCCAACAAGACATGTCTTCATAATTAATGTTAAAATCCCCCCATTAAGATGACCTCTTTCCCAAAATCACATTCCCTAAGCATGTTATTAAACTGATTAAAAAACACACTTTTGGTGGAAGGTGGTCTATACATTCCAATAAGGGTAAAAGACATTTGGGGAGACAGTGTAACATTCAGGCCAATACATTCTAGCTTATTATCACATGACCACTCAATTTGTTTACATCGGATATGTTCTTTAATGTAAATCACCAGACCCCCTCCTCTTCCTTCAATCCTGTCTCTCCTGAAAACATTGTAGCCAGGCACAATCAAAGCAGCATATAGAGAGTTTTTATGGAGCCATGTCTCTGAAAAGCAGAGGTAGTCAAGGTTGGAGTCTGTGAAAAGATGTTGAATTTGATCACTTTTTGTAATGACACTACGAATGTTCAAGTGCCCCCTAGTAGTCCCTTGGGCTTAGCTGGTGGGTCCCAGATGACTCGAGAGTGATTGACACATTGAAAAAAGTAAAATTTTCATGTGTTGTCTGACGGCTGGGTTTAGGCCGTTTTGTTTCGTTTTGATTAGGGGCAGTTCGGTAGTGCAATTAACTATCCCTCCCGCCTGCACTGGATGCGGGGAACTAATTAAAACAACTTGCGTACCAGAAGCAGAGTCAGGGATCACATATTGCGACTTGGATATGTTTGAAGTCAAAGTCCATCTTGGAGCCGGGTGAGTCGAGAGAAACCATGGGACCATAGCACTCACCCACTTCTGCAGCGGCGACGATCAGTGGACGAGGCCATCCACTGCTTTCCACTCCGGTGAGTATTGCCGGCTCGGTGATGTTAGGCCCAGGATTGAGTTGCACATCCCCGAAGAGCAGGAGGGTAGTGAACAAGTAGTTTCCGATAAATGTTGGACTTGTGTTTGTTACGCCTAAGCGGTTCAGTAGAATAGGGAGCGAGGTAGACTTGGCCATTATTCAGAACATTATGGTATGCTGTGAGCTGTCCACTCCCGTGGAACGGTGAACCAATGTGTTTGGTGTTGATATTCTCAAGCAGTAGATTGATTGTGTCATCCCAGCAAGGACGCACTGAGATTTCAGTAGAGCAGCTACATAACTGACAATCATGGCAATGTACTGGAGATAAAACACATAATTGCGCTTTAAATCTTTGCACGAGTTACTTAGCTGGGGTCGGCTTACACCTGATGTTTTAGATAAAATAACAGCATCTGTAGGAGAAGCGGCCCCTGCCGCACCACCCTCCCTTCCGTCTGCCATTGTTTGTTTGGGGCCAAAACAAAACAGGCCAGTACCTGTTTTTTTACGGGCTCCTAACCAACTGTGCTATTTTTTATTTATTCTTTGCATTGTTTGTAACTCATTTTGTACATAATGTTGCTGCTACCATCTCTTATGACCGAAAAGAGCTTCTGGACATCAGAACAGCGATTACTCGCCTCAAACTGGATGAAGATTTTTTCTTTAATGAGTCTGACGCTAAGAATATACTGCTTTGTCAAGACAAGGCCCAAATCCCTGTCATCAGCATGAAGAAAAGACGGAGGAAAAGGGAGGGCTGCAGGGTGCCTTCTAAGAATTTGTTAACGAGGTGGTAAACCACCACTACCCTCCGTATTATTGGCCAAGGTGAAATCATTGGAAAACAAACTGGACAATCTACGATTAAGACTATCCTACCAACGGGACATTAAAAACTGTAATATCCTATGTTTCACCGAGACATGGCTGAACGACAACACGGATAATATAGAGCTGGCTGACTTCTCCGTGCATCGGCAGGACAGAGCAGCTACGTCTGGTAAGACAAGGGCCGGGGGTGTGTGTCTATTGGTCAATAAATGCTGGTGCACAATGTCTAATATTAAAGAAGCCTCAAGGTATTTCTCGCCTGAGGTAGAATACCTCATGATAAGCTCTAGACCACACTATCTACCAAGAGAGTTCTCATCTATATTATTCGTAGCCGTCTATTTACCACCCCAAACCGATGCTGGCACTAAGACCGCACTCAACGAGCTGTATAAGGCCATAAGCAAACAAGAACACGCTCCTTCAGAAGCGGTGCTCCTAGTGGCCGGGGACTTCAATGTAGGCAAACTTAAATCCGTTTTACCTCATTTCTACCAGCATGTCACATGTGCAACCAGGGGGGGGAAAAACTCTCTACCATCTTTACTCCACACACAGAGACGCATACAAAGCTCTCCCTCGCCCTCCATTTGGCAAATCTAACCATAATTCTATCCTCCTGATTCCTGCTTACAAGCAAAAACTAAAGCAAGAAGTACCAGTGACTCACTCAATACGGAAGTGGTCAGATGACGCGGATGCTACGTTACAGGACTGTTTTACAAGCACTGACTGGAATATGTTCCGGGATTCATTCAATGGCATTGAAGAGTATACCACCTCAGTCATCGGCTTCATCAATAAGTACATTGACGCCATCGTCCCCACAGTGACCGTACGTACATTTCCCAACCAGAAGCCATGGATTACAGGCAACATCCGCACCGAGCTAAAGGCTAGAGCTGCCACTTTCGAGGAGTGGGACACTAATAAGAAATCCCGCTATGCCCTCAGACGAACCATCAAACAGGCAAAGGGTCAATACAGGACTAAGATTGAATTCTACTACACCGGCTCAGATGCTCATCGGATGTGGCAGGCCTTGAAAAATATTACGGACTACAAAGGGAAATCCAGCCGCGAGCTGCCAAGTGACGCGAGCCTACCAGACGAGCTAAATGCCTTTTATGCTCGCTTCGAGGCCAGCAACACTGAAGCATGTATGAGGCCACCAGCTGTTCCGGACGACTGTGTGCTCATGCTCACCGTAGCCGATGTGAGCAAGACCTTTAAACAGGTCAACATTCACAAAGCCGCGGGGCCAGACGGATTACCAGGACTTGTACTCAAAGCATGCGCGGACCAACTGGCAAGTGACTTCACTGACATTTTCAACCTCTCACAGAAGGAGTCTGTAATACCTACATGTTTCAAGCAGAACACCATAGTCCCTGTGCCCAAGAAAGCGAAGGTAACCTGTCTAAATGATTACCGCCCCGTAGCACGTTGGTAGCCATGAAGTGCTTTGAAAGGCTGGTCATGGCTCACATCAACACCGTCATGCCGGAAACCCTAGACCCACTCCAATTCGCATACCACCATAATAGATCCACAGACGACGCAATCTCAATCGCCCTCCACACTGCCCTTTCCAACTTGGACAAAAGGAACACCTATGTGAGAATGCTGTTCATTGACTACAGCTCCACGTTCAACACCATAGTGCCCACAAAGCTCATCACTAAGCTAAGGACCCTGGGACTAAACACCTCCCTCTGCAACCGGATCCTGGACTTCCTGACAGGCCGCCCCCAGGTTGTAAGGGTAGGCAACAACACATCTGCTATGCAGGCAACAACACTCTCTGCTACCGCACAGCATGCGGTACCGGAGCACCAAGTCTAGGACCAAAAGGCTCTTTAACAGCTTCTACCCCCAAGCCATAAGACGGCTGAACAATTCATCAATTGGCCACCCGGAATATTTACATTGACCCCCACCCCTTTGTTTTTACACTGCTGCTACTCGCTGTTTACTATCTATGCATAGTCACTTTACAAATTACCTCGACTAATCTGTACCCCCGCACATTGATTCGGTACCTCGTTATTGTTATGTAATTTTCTTCTGTTATTTTTTTTTTCGTAACTTTTTCTCTCACAGTTTATTGAGTAAATATTTTCTTAACTCTATTTCTTGAACTGAATTGTTGGTTAAGGGCTTGTAAGTAAGCATTTCACGGTAAGGTCTACACCTGTTGTATTCAGCGCATGGGACTTTGAAATGTTGATTTGTTTGCAGTGTGAGCGAGAGGCAGGCCAGTGCCTGTTTGGTGTGTGAGCGAGAGGCAGGCCAGTGCCTGTTTGCAGTGTGAGTGAGAGGCAGGCCAGTACCTGTTTGCAGTGTGAGCGAGAGGCAGGCCAGTACCTGTTTGGCATTGAGGAAGAGGAAGGTCTTGCCAGTGAAAAGTTCTTTACGTTCTGGCCTCTCTGTCAGGTCCACCTCATCCTTATTCAGACTGGGCTCATCTATCTCTGGGAAGAAACTATTAACACCCACAAACAGTCCTTAACGTTGAAGGGATAGTGAGAGATTTGGGCAATTTAAAAAACAAAACAATTTCATACATTTTAGAATAAGGCTGTAACATAACAAAATGTGGAAATGCACTGTAGGTATATAAAATGAGGCCTGGATGAAGTGGCAGCTATTATTGTGCGGTTTGTGGAGGTGAGCAGCAGCCTTGTGTGTGGTGTCTCTTAGTACCTCTCAGCTTTTGGAGGTGGTTGTTTCTGTTGCAGGGCTTTGGTGAGCTCCATGAAAAACTCCTGCTTGACTATGGGCCGACAGCACAGCAACGCACAGATAGTCTGCATGGGGAGAGAGTACATTCTGTATGTACAGATGAACACACACACACACACACACACACACTTTGTGGTCATGTGCTGACCTTGATGGTGACTTTAACAGTGGGCATGACCAGGTGAGTGCAGTCCTGTGTCCAGGTGTTGGTCAGCCCGCCACCCAGAAGCTGCAGGGTCTGAGACAGAGAGACCTTCCCTTCATTATCAACACAGGACGAGCACACCACCACAGTTACCTGTTGCACACTGGAGAGAGAGAGACATTTCAAAATATAGATTTCTAATTTGTTTCCATCAAAATTCTTATAATTGCGTAAATGTGGGTGCACACCTGAATTTGCTGTGAAAGACCCCAAATGTCACTCTGTCCCCTGCCGTCAGGCTGCGAGGGGTGTCTCCTGACAGACGCTCCTCGTTAACAAACGTGCCATACTTAGAACTGTCCTTCAGGGTCAGGGCCTGGCACACAACAACAGTCTGTTGGTTACATCTACTTTATGAAATACTCTTCACCAAACAATACAAGACGTGGATTTTGATATCCCTAAAAACAAGTGTCTCCTTATGTAACACATGCACTTTATGCAAAAAACCCAGCTCTGTCTACAAGACAAGATTCATGTTGGCTAGTAAGGATGGTGAACAGTGCAAGAGCACCTCCTATTGCAAGGGAGAAATGACAGCATTTGATGGACTAGGGACAGAATGTAGGCCTGCTCACATTCAGCCTATATATTTTTCAGTGAAGTATTTAGGAGTTGTAGGGTAGTGATCTGGTTAAGCGGGTGTGTAGGGTTTGTGTGTGTGAGTAAAAATATAGTTATTACTAATAAAGAATATCCCTGTCTCCCTCTCTCTCACCTGATCTGTAGCAGTGAGGTGAGCATGAGCCCGGCTGATGGACTGGTCATTGGGCAGGATGACCTCACAGTTCTTACGCCCCACCACATACTCCTTACCTGGCAGGAGGTAGTGGGTGACACCTGGGACAAGATATGTCATGAGATGGAATAATGACAAAAGTAATGTTCTTATTCAAAACAACTGGAAGATGATTAAGGGCTTAATCATCATATGTTATGTGTTAGACGATTACGAACTGCAACAGTGTAGGACTGCACGTTAGCTTGCTAGTGAATTGTGTCATGGGAATAATACTAGCTAGCTAATTAGATGGCTAGCTATCTAAACAATTTTTAATAGTTACTGTAACAGGTTTGATTCTCATCTTCTAAGCGCGTATTCTGATACTCCAAAATACACTGAGAAACATAGCTAGCTAACATCTAGAACGAGCTGTCAAATGTAGCTAGCTAATGTTGTTAGCTGGTGGGTTGGTCATCCGCTATGGCTAAGATAGCTAACGTTACTGTAGCTAACTAGAGCTGGGCAAAACAATAGTCACCTCCGGATTCTAAAGGGTTCAGTGTCCACATGCTATAATACACTACGAGCTATGGAACAAACCCCGAACGTGTGCTCTTCTCTGTCAATAACTCGCTAGCTAGGTATACATCTACAAATAGCAAAATATCTAATGCGCCACGCGAGTCCGAGTTGCGTACAGTCAGCGCGAAAGTCCACATCAACTTCCTTTCAAAATAAGAGTCCCAACTGTGGGTATTGACATGATGCCGCTACTGAATCCAGTATAATTTGTACTATGTAGTCCCCCATACAGTGATGCCTGCCAATGGTTCGTGAGAATATGTGGACAAAACAGAAAGGCCAATGCCTGACTGTGCTTCAAATGTGCTTTATGTAGTGACAATATCAGTGGGGTGTATTCATGGATGCCAAGGGAAGCCAGGCTTCCCCCAAAAATGTAAAGAAAAAAACACAATTATGTATCTTTCTATCACACCGGAGAAAGCATCCGAGCGAGCGAAACAGCGCCCCTCTATCTCTGTATGTGTATGCCATCTAACTAATGTTGTCTGATCGAAAATAGTATGACATCATTGTCGCCTGTATGGCCTCCCTTGATAAAAAAAAGTATACAATAATAGCCAATGTTGAGCTAGCTGAGCGAGCTGAATGGTATCAATGGAAGGCAGTTTGGATTTGGCTTCACTCAAATCACATCACATGGAGAGCAATACCTAATTGGTTTTGTCTACACTTGACACTTACATGTGACTTCTGCTATCAGACTACTAAGCTCACATTGTGCGGATTTCCCCTCAGTCTTGATGCAATCAGGCTACTGAAAGCGCATACAGTGGGGGACTTCATCAGCACTCCTCCCACAAGTCTCCAGAAAACGTGTGTTTTTGGGACAGAGGCACCTTTTCATTATAACATTGGAGGAAATACATTCCTAGTGTATGGGGAACGTGTTTGCTGGCCTCAAATGCTAGCCAGCTAGTTAATATTAAGAAAAACTATTTATTGAGGGCTAGAGTTATGCTAACTCGTTTGCAATCCCTTTAGCGTTGCTTGCTATCTTGCTGGCTAGCTACAGAGGTTAGCTAGCTACTTAGCTACAATAGTTAGCTACTGCCATCAGTTGTTGTTGTGTTAGGGTGCGTTCGTAAATTCACTCTGGCTATCTACTCCGATTTCAGTGCACTCTCATCTGAGTGTGCCAGAGCACAGAATAATTGATGAATTTACAAATGCGCAACACCTGTTGAATATGACCAGTATCAGTAAACTTAGGCAATTTTTTCAATTGTTGCCAGCAGCACAGTTAGTCACCAACGCTCTAGACAACATGAAAACAGCCTAACCACTTCTACTAGGGTGAGTAAAATGGTCAGAGTGAGGTGTTCTATCATTTGTGTGTGGAAGTAGCTAGCCAACTTTAGCCAGTTAGCTTGGGTGCTTGACTGCTGTTGTGAGGTCAGAATGCTCAGATCAACCCTACTCCTCAGCCAGAGTGTCCAGTGTGTGCTCTGAACGCTCACGCTCTGAAATTATAAATGGCTCATTTGACAAATTCCAATACTTTGAATTTATGAAATCCCAGAGCACACTCTGGCACTCCAGAATGAATTGACGAACACACCCTTTTAAAATCATATTTAGCCTATTCCACCATTTGTAGAATGCATACTGGCATTTGAATATAGTGCAGGAACGGACACAATGTGGACATGGTGGACACATTTAAATGTAAATGAAGAGGCAGGACTTGTTCGGAATTCCATGATCAGAACTCCATTATCGGAATACAAAAGCTGCATGAACTGTCAAGTGTAGACACGGCTATTGACAGAAACAACTTGAATTGTTGCATCTCATTGTGTTGTTGTCCTCCGGTGGCTAGCTAGCTAAAATTGTCCCTTTTCTAAATTCGCCATGGATGGAGATAGGGATTTGGACCTGTGATTTGTCTTAATTCTCCATACTGGCCAATGATTACCAGGTGATTCTGATCCAGCCATAAATTCATACATTGTGCCCTTGGCCTGAAAGCATGGAAGTTCGATATGTAGCTAGCTAGAAGTAGAAGGCTAATGTTAACTAGCTAACATTGCCCATGAAAGAAGTTAGGCTAGCGAGCATGCATTTTAGCCAGGTAGCCTAGAACAACAAAAAATATAGGCGTGTACTGTATGACAGAGTCATAGACCGTTTCATCAACATGAAGAGAGGATTGCGGCATTATGTTTTTTCTACTTGCATGAATACACACACACACACACACAGAAATCAGAACCATGGACAGCCACATATTTAGCTTACGTTGATTACACTAAATTGTTTTTGGTATCTTTAAAGTTGTCACTGTATTAGACTAAGCAGAGGTGATTTGATGTTGAAATGTTGAAGTTGAAATGTTGCCGGAATTGTGGAGGCTGCTCCTGTTTTCTTTGCGACTTAGGGTAACTTTCCAATAGTTGTTTAGTAGTCTGAAAATGTCAGCGGACGGAGGCTGCTCTCTGTATAATGTTTCAGGTAATGCAGACTGTGTTGAAGTAACAATGTTTATTACAGGGGCAGGCAAATGACAGGTCAAGGCAGGCAGGGGTTGATAATCCAGAGTGGTGGGGCAAAGGTACAGGACGGCAGGCAGGATCAGGTCAGGCAGAGGTCGGTAATCCAGAGTAGGGGCAAAGGTACAGGATGGAAGGCAGGTGGGCTCAGAGTCGGGACAGGCAAGGGTCAAAACCAGGAGGGCAAGAAAAAGAGAGACTGGAGCTGAGACAAAACACTGGTTGACTTGACAAACAAGATGAACTGGCAACAGACAAACAGAGAACACAGGTATAAATACACAGGGGATAATGGGGAAGATGGGCGACACCTTGGAGGGGTGTGGAGACAATCACAAGGACAGGTGAAACAGATCAGTGTGACACTGATTTTCTGATTAAACAAAGGTGTGGATGAATATATTCTGTCACTGTCTTCTTACTGTCTCTGCCTTCAGGCCTATATATCACAGTGGCAAGGCAGGTGAACTAACAGGTTACAGAGCAAACAAAGGTTGTAATATGGCTTTTTTTTCTGGCTTGGCTTCCCCAGGGATTTTGCTCACACACCACTCTACATGCACAGAAGAAGAACAGAAGGCATTTGAAACGTATCTGTTTATTTAAACATCAGGTACATGTAGGACCTAGGTACTAACGTCTTGTGGATTAAACATGTCCAATGTAACATACATGTATGAAGGAAATTCAATAATGCAGTGAGTCTGACTTTATAACCCCTCCCCCAATCTTTCAGTGTCACTGTGCCATTAGCTGCTGTGGCTGTGTGAGTGGATTGTATTACAGTAATTCTTATTCTTTGCTGTGTTCAAGCCTTAACTTGGGCAGAAGCTCACTGGAGCTGAGTACCAGCATCTCAAATGTTCTACTGCTTGGGCTCCTGTCCCTCTAAAAGAATATTATCTCAAAAGTATTGTGGAGCTCCTGCACCTAAATAAAAACAGTACCGGCACCCAAAATGATTACCGGAACCAATTTCAGTCCAAGTCAAGCACTGCCTGTGTTAATGACAGTCTATCTGCATTTGTTCATAAGAAACAGTGAGAAACACTATCAGTCAATCTGTGTTTTAATAATTTCTCATCTTCCCATTTATGAATGGCAGAATTATGGACCGATCCAAATAAAGGGCCGCTGTCAGATTTCCACGGCTGTCGCGCTCCTGGCCTCAGACGACCCCGTCCCCACAGACAAGGCAGCTTGTGATTGGCTTTTATCACAGTGATGATGTTTCAGGAGTCTGGCTTGCGGATCACATCACACCAGTCAGGGTAGTCCACCGGTTGAGATCCACTGTGAGGAAGGTAAAGACATTAATAACACACTTTGTTCTATCAACCGTCAATACAATCACACAGTGTCAATGCCGGGGTGTGTATTGTGATGTAAAAGGCTACAGTGTGATGGTCACACTTACTGATCACAGCAGCCCACTCCAAATGGATCCATACAGACACACTGGTGTCGTGACATTGTATTAGTTAATGTGACGACTGTTGCTCATCGAATGATTAACGGTTTATAATTGCGTGATTAAATGAATCAAGCAATTATTAACTCATTAACCTGGGGCACCATGGGAAAATGAGTTTTATTGAGTTTCTATTTCCCAAATTAACTAAAAGAATATCAGAATATCGATTTTACAACAGTCGCTAATTAATCAATTTCCTCTGTCTCATTCTGAACGTCGCATAATCCGGGAATCTGCACGGACCCGGGTCCCACCAATGAGTTTACCACACCAATCTTAGTTGATTATTTATTTACTAGCAAGCTAAAATTATGATAAAAGATACACATACACAAAACACAGTCTAGGCTATTGATTTCAGCTAGCTACGGTTAGCTGTCCTCAGCTATCCATTAGCTCAAATAGCTATCGCCAGTTTTTGTACAGCGCGACTCAGACCAGAGCATATCGGACCTATTCTCTCTCCTTTCCTCGATTTTCTACCGCAGGCTCTGGACATTTACACCTGGATCTTGCAGCTAACTAGCTGCTACCTGAGTGACTATTGGCAACGTCGGTCTCGGAATTAACACACACTATTACGGAGCTAGCTAGCTAGCCAGCTGAAGAATTCCGTCAGCCACTAGTGGGCTACTCCTGAGCTAGCCAGCTGAAGTGTCTCCTGGGCTACAACTCACCTATCCTGACCCGTTTTACTGCCGATGCGGAGCCCCATTGGGTCTTCACGACTGGATCACCGACGTTATCTGCCCGAGGGAGTTGTTCAACTGGCCCCTCCGTCGCGACGTAACCTGATCGCCCATCTGCGGCCAGCTAATCGTTAGCTGTCTTTTCGGCTGCGATCTGAATAGGTCTGTCGGACACTTTTCTTGGGCCACTATAACTAACTATTTTGCCAACTTGGACAGGTCCCCCCTTCCACACGGAACCCCACTAACCCACAGACGGAAACGCACGAGGCGGCTAAAAACAGACCTCCCTCCCATCTTCCACCAGCTTGCTACCTATGGCCCGGCTAGCTGTCTGATTCTCACTGGACCCTCTGATCACTCGGCTAAGCATGCCTCTCCTTAATGTCAATATGCCTTGTCCATTGCTGTTCTGGTTAGTGTTTATTGGCTTATTTCACTGTAGAGCCTCTAGCCCTGCTCATTATACCTTATCCAACCTCTCAGTTCCTCCACCCACACATGCTATGACATCTTCTGGTTTCAATGATATTTCTAGAGACAATATCTCTCTCATAATCACTAAATGCCTAGGTTTACCTCCTCTGTACTCACATCCCACCATACCTCTGTCTGTACATTATACCTTGAAGCTATTTTATCGCCCCCAGATACCTGCTCCTTTTTCTCTCTATTCTGGACGTCACAGACGACCAATTCTTATAGCTTTTAGCCGTACCCTCATACTTATCCTTCTCTGCTCCGCTGGGGATGTAGAGGTGAATCCAGGCCCTTCAGTGCCTGGCTCCACACCTACTCCCCAGGCGCTCTCTTTTGATGACTTCTGTAACTGTAATAGCCTTGGTTTCATGCATGTTAACATTAGAAGCCTCCTCCCTAAGTTTGTTTTATTCACTGCTTTAGCACACTCTGCCAACCCGGATGTCCTGGCTGTGTCTGAATCTTGGCTTAGGAAGTCCACCAAAAACTGTGAAATCTTCATCCCTAACTACAACGTTTTCAGACAAGATAGAACGACCAAAGGGGGCGGTGTTGCAATCTACTGCAGAGATAGCTTGCAGAGTTCTGTCCTGCTATCCAGGTCTGTACCCAAACAATTTGAACTTCTACTTTTAAAAATCCACCTCTCCAAAAACAAGTCTCTCACCGTTGCCGCCTGCTATAGACCCCCCTCGGCCCCTAGCTGTGCTCTGGACACCATATGTGAACTGATTGCCCCCCATCTATCTTCAGAGCTCGTGCTACTAGGCGACCTAAACTGGGACATGCTTAACACCCCAGCCATTCTACAATCCAAGCTTGATGCCCTCAATCTCACACAAATTATTAATGAACCCACCAGGTACAACCCCAAAGCCGCAAACACTGGCACCCTCATAGATATCATCCTAACCAATGTGCCCTCTAATTACACCTCTGCTGTTTTCAACCAAGATCTCAGCGATCACTGCCTCATTGCCTGCACCCGTAATGGGTCAGCGGTCAAACGACCTCCACTCATCACTGTCAAACGCTCCCTGAAACATTTCAACGAGCAAGCCTTTCTAATCGACCTGGCCCTGGTATCCTGGAAGGATATTGACCTCATCCCGTCAGTAGAGGATGCCTGGTTATTTTTTAAAAATGCCTTCCTCTCCATCTTAAATAAGCATGCCCCTTTCAAGAAATTTAGAACCAGGAACAGATATAGCCCTTGGTTCTCCCCAGACCTGACTGCCCTTAACCAACACAAAAATATCCTGTGGCGTTCTGCATTAGCATCGAACTGCCCCCGCGATATGCAACTTTTTAGGGAAGTTAGAAACCAATACACACAGGCAGTTAGAAACGCCAAGGCTAGCTTTTTCAAACAGAAATTTGCTTCGTGCAACTCCAACTCTAAAAAGTTCTGGGACATTGTAAAGTCCATGGAGAATAAGAACACCTCCTCCCAACTGCCCACTGCACTGAGGATAGGAAACTCTGTCACCACCGATAAGCCCACTATAATTGAGAATTTCAATAAGCATTTTTCTACGGCTGGCCATGCTTTCCACCTAACTACCCCTACTGCATTCAACAGCACTGCACCCCCCACAGCTACTCGCCCAAGCCTCCCCCATTTCTCCTTCTCCCAAATCCATTCAGCTGATGTTCTGAAAGAGCTGCAAAATCTGGACCCCTACAAATCAGCTGGGCTTGACAATCTGGACCCTTTCTTTCTAAAATTATCTGCCGAAATTATTGCAACCCCTATTACTAGCCTGTTCAACCTCTCTTTCGTGTCGTCTGAGATTCCCATAGATTGGAAAGCAGCTGCTGTCATCCCCCTCTTCAAAGGAGGTGACACTCTTGACCCAAGTTGCTACAGACCTATATCCATCCTACCCTGCCTTTCTAAGGTCTTCGAAAGCCAAGTCAACAAACAGATTACCGACTATTTTGAATCCCACCGCACCCTCTCCGCTATGCAATCTGGTTTCAGAGCTGGTCATGGGTGCACCTCAGCCACGCTCAAGGTCCTAAACGACATCGTAACCGCCATCGATAAGAAATATTACTGTGCTGCCGTATTCATTGACCTGGCCAAAGCTTTTGACTCTGTTAATCACCACATCCTCATCGGCAGACTTAGTAGCCTTGGTTTCTCAAACGATTGCGTCGCCTGGTTCACCAACTACTTCTCTGACAGAGTTCAGTGTGTCAAATCGGAGGGCCTACTGTCTGGACCTCTGGCAGTCTCTATGGGGGTACCACAGGGTTCAATTCTTGGGCCAACTCTTTTCTCTGTATACATAAATGATGTCGCTCTTGCTGCTGGTGAATCTCTGATCCACCTCTACGCAGACGACACCATTCTGTATACTTCTGGCCCTTCTTTGGACACTGTGTTAACAACCCTCCAGACGAGCTTCAATGCCATTCAACTCTCCTTCCGTGGTCTCCAACTGCTCCTAAACACAAGTAAAACTAAATGCATGCTCTTCAACCGATCGCTGCCTGCACCTGCCCGCCCATCCAGCATAACTTCTCTGGACGGTTCTAACTTAGAATTTGTGGACAACTACAAATACCTAGGTGTCTGGTTAGACTGTAAACTCTCCTTCCAGACTCACATCAATCATCTCCAATCCAAAGTGAAATCTAGAATTGGCTTCCTATTTCGCAACAAAGCATCCTTCACTCATGCTGCCAAACATACCCTCGTAAAACTGACCATCCTACCAATCCTCGACTTCGGCGATGTCATTTACAAAATAGCCTCCAATACCATACTCAACAAGCTGGATGCAGTCTATCACAGTGCCATCCGTTTTGTCACCAAAGCCCCATATACAACCCACCACTGCGACCTGTATGCTCTCGTTGGCTGGCCTTCACTTCATCATCGTCGCCAAACACATTGGCTCCAGGTCATCTACAAGACCCTGCTAGGTAAAGTCCCCCCTTATCTCCGCTCACTGGTCACCATAGCAGCACCCACCTGTAGCACGCGCTCCAGCAGGTATATCTCTCTGGTCACCCCTAAAGCCAACTCCTCCTTTGGTCGTCTCTCCTTCCAGTTCTCAGCTGCCAATGATTGGAACGAACTACAAAAATCTCTAAAACTGGAAACACTTATCTCCCTCACTAGCTTTAAGCACCAGCTGTCAGAGCAGCTCACAGATCTCTGCACCTGTACATAGCCCATCTTTAATTGAGCCCAAACTACTACCTTTTCCCCTACTGTATTTATTTATTTTATTTATTTTGCTCCTTTGCACCATATTATTTATATTTTAACTTTTAACTTTCTTCAAACTACAAATCTACCATTCCAGTGTTTTTTCTTGCCATACTTTATTTACTTTGCCACCATGGCATTTTTTTGCCTTTACCTCCATTATCTCACATCATTTGCTCACATTGTATATAGTCTTATTTTTTCTACTGCATCATTGATTGTATGTTGTTTTACTCCATGTGTAACTGTGTTTTTGTATGTTGTCGAACTGCTTTGCTTTATCTTGGCCAGGTCGCAATTGTAAATGAGAACTTGTTCTCAACTTGCCTACCTGGTTAAATAAAGGTGAAATAAATAAAATAAAAAAAATTAGGACTTAGTCTAACGGGCCAACACACTATGGCGCGTGTTACCCAAAATGGCGATTTAAAAGAGAGAGGAAAAAAGAAAGTACACGAGAGAAATATACATTTGGGTGCATTAGTCAGCTATGCTTATTTTAACCCTAGCCTTGCCCCGAACTGCCGCTCTTATGGGTCAGAATATAATGATGTAATTACGTGTTGGAGGTCTCAGATGGGTAGCTCCGCGTGGCTCGTTTAGGCTTCTCACGGACGCACTTCTCTGGTGTAACTCTCTGGTTGTCCTCACGATGTCAGTGTCCCTTTTGGCTTAGTGGTCTGATTTCTCCCCCTTTCTCTGATAGTGTCGTCTGAGCTACAGAGCTGTCTGTCCTCAGAGCTCACAGCGTAGGAATGAAACAGCGTAGATACCACGATTCGACGAAGAGTGGAGGCCAGGTGGGTCGGCTTGAATTCACCCACTTAGACACAGCTACTCATCCGTAGCTTGGGTAGAAAAATATGTATTTGTCTTCAACCTTGTGTTGCGTTTTGGATTTCGTTGAACTTTTAGACCTTGGCTGCAGCCTGGGGTCAGTTAGTCTAATCTGTTCATTCTTCACTCCCATGTCTTATACCTTCGGGTCAGAAGTGGGCGTAACCGACTTTAGGGCAATTCTCTGGGCGTACCAAGTTAAGAGACAAGGCCTAGATTTTACTGAAATCCAATTTTAGACACTAACTTCACATTTCATCTTTACCAAAACATTCTCTTTGATTTGGATATTTTCCACACAACGTACAATGTATAAACATCAGGCATATACTGGGAAAACTCTTAAAGGTACAATGTTTTCATAATAACGTCATCTATTAACCTTTAACAACAAGACAAAAATTACATACATTTTCATATTCCATCTATCGTCATGACCACCATTGTGGCTGACGGAAACCATTGTTCCAAAGTCCCTTTATTGCATGTTTAATGTTCTGAGGCTGGTTCTCCATAGTGAGGACAAAGGAATTTCTCTGTGGCCTAAGATTTATCATGGGCGTGAGGGGTCATAAAACCCCCACATCTTCAGACCCCTAGATCTCTCCTCCTCTGTTGGGGGAGAGAGATAATCTGTAGGGTTGTGGTCTCCTGTAACCTGACCTGATCAGGACAGTCATGACACTGGTAACAGTCCTTGGTCATCCAACTCTCACCTATTCCACTTGGCCCATGTACTCACAGCTTCCTATAAGATACATACACACACACATGGTTAATACACTCACACGCACACACATACTGTACACACATACACGCACCTTTGGTATTGAAGTAGCACTCCCCACTGTTGTAGACAGATAAACAGGGCATAGTGACACTCAGGATGAAGACTAGAGCCAGCAGCATCATCCTCATCATCCTCACTGGGTCTGTCATCATTGTCTGTGGATGAGGAACCAACTTAATAGTGTAGACAATGGTCAGTCCATAGGGTTTAGTGTGGTGCATAGAACCAACATGGTCAATTATGATGAAAGAAAGGTATACTGTATACTCTTAGAGTTAAGGCTATAGAAAGGAAATCAGTTCATTCCATTTTATACAAATGCTCCCTCTCTCTGTTCATCTCTCACTCTCTCTCCCTTAATCTCTCTCTCTCTCTCTCTTTTCCACACTCACCATCTTTAATTCTCTTTTTCCATTTTTCCACCTACACCTCAAAGATCCCTCTGTTTCTTTGTCCCCCTCTATCTTCTGTTTCTCTTATTGGACAAAGTCTTCAGCTCCTGATGTCTTCTGTGTCTCTGTCCAGTATTCCTTATCCCTCCTCTCCCTCAGCCTGTCTCCCTTGGTGTCAGTCTTGTACTGTGGTGTGGTCTGTTCAGACTCAGATATTTATACAGCACCTCCATCTCATCAGCTCTGTCCCCCCCTCCTAACTCTATAGGTCCATCTCTCTCTCTCTCTCTTTATAATTATATTTCTATGCCTTGGACACACACACACACACACACACACACACACACACACACACACTGTTATGACTTGCCTTCGTCATCTCCTCTTGTTTCCCTGCAGTGAATGTCCCTGTGCATACAGTGTGGACTCACTCAGATAACAGTTGCCCCAGGAAGCAGTTATGAGACCATTTTTATGGATCCCCCAAACTGGATGTGACATGTGGCTTCAGAGAGTTAAACCACTGGTGATGTTGTGGCTTCAGAGAGTTAAACCACTGGTGATCTTGTGGCTTCAGAGAGTTAAACCACTTGTGATCTTGTGGCTTCAGAGAGTTAAACCACTGGTGATCTTGTGGCTTCAGAGAGTTAAACCACTAGTGATCTTGTGGCTTCAGAGAGTTAAACCACTGGTGATCATGTGGCTTCAGAGAGTTAAACCACTGGTGATGTTGTGGCTTCAGAGAGTTAAACCACTGGTGATGTTGTGGCTTCAGAGAGTTAAACCACTGGTAATGTTGTGGCTTCAGAGAGTTAAACCACTGGTGATCTTGTGGCTTCAGAGAGTTAAACCACTGGTGATCTTGTGGCTTCAGAGAGTTAAACCACTGGTGATCATGTGGCTTCAGAGAGTTAAACCACTGGTGATCTTGTGGCTTCAGAGAGTTAAACCACTGGTGATCATGTGGCTTCAGAGAGTTAAACCACTGGTGATCTCTATCAATGTAGCTGTTTAGTAACCATTAACCTATGCCATCACAGGACAGCAGATGAGTGTTTGGTTTCTGTGCATGTGTGTGTGTTTGGTTTGCGTTTGTATGTGTGTGTGTGCACCCTTGTGTGTTTATGAGGGAGGGAAAGTCATTGAGAGAAGGTGTCTGCAATATTTGAGGGACCATGTTGTAAGACCACATTATATAACCACGCAGTATACCAGACGTACTCTTATAGCTCCTTCCATCAGCCTCCTCTGCTATATACAGTTGAAGTCGGAAGTTTACATGCACTTAGGTTGGAGTCATTAAAACTTGTTTTTCAACCACTCCACAAATGTATTGTTAACAAACTATAGTTTTGGCAAGTCGGTTAGGACATCTACTTTGTGCATGACACAAGTCATTTTTCCAACAATTGTTTACAGACAGATTATTTCACTTATAATTCACTGTATTATAATTCCTGTGGGTCAAAAGTTTGCATACACTAAGTTGACTGTGCCTTTAACCAGCTTGGAACATTCCAGAAAATGATAGCATGGCTTTAGAAGCTTCTGATAGGCTAATTGACATCATTTGAGTCAATTGGAGGTGTATGTACCTGTAGATGTATTTCAATGCCTACCTTCAAACTCAGTGCCTCTTTGCTTGACATCATGGGAAAATCAAAATAAATCAGCCAAGACCTCCACAAGTCTGGTTCATCCTTGGGAGCAATTTCCAAATGCCTGAAGGTACCACGTTCATCTGTACAAACAATAGTACGCAAGTATAAACACCATGGGATCACGCAGCCGTCATATCGCTCAAGAAGGAGACGCATTCTGTCTTCTAGAGATGAATGTACTTTGGTGCGAAAGTGCAAATCAATCCCAGAACAACAGCAAAGGACCTTGTGAAGAAGCTGGAGGAATTAGGTACAAAGGTTTCTATATCCACAGTTAAACAAGTCCTATATCAGCGTAACCTGAAAGGCCGCTCAGCAAGGAAGTGCTGGACTGCTCCAAAACTGCCATAAAACTATGCCAGACTATGGTTTGCAACTGCACATGGGGACAAAGATCGTACTTTTTGGAAAAATGTCCTCTGCTCTCATGAAACAAAAATAGAACTGATTGGCCATAATGACCATCGTTATGTTTGGAGGAAAAAGGGGGAGGCTTGCAAGCCGAAGAACACCATCCCAACCGTGAAGCACGGGGGTGACAACATCATGTTGTGGGGGTGCTTTGCTGCAGGAGGGACTGGTGTACTTCACAAAATAGAATGCATCATGAGGCAGGAAAATGATTTGGATATATTGAAGCAACTTCTCAAGGCATCAGTCAGGAAGTTAAAGCTTGGTCGCAAATGGGTCTTCCAAATGGACAATGACCCCAAGCATACATCCAAAGTTGTGTCAAAATGGCTTAAGGACAACAAAGTCAAGGTATTGGAGCCCTGACCTCAATCCTATAGAAAATGTGTGGGCAGAACTGAACAAACTTGTGGAAGGCTACCCAAAAATGTTTGACCCAAGTTAAACAATATAAAGGCAATGCTACCAAATACTAATTGAGTGTATGTAAACTTCTGACCCACTGGGAATGTGATGAAAGAAATAAAAGCTGAAATAAATCATTCTCTCTACTATTATTCTGACATTTCACATTCTTAAAATAAAGTGGTGATCCTAACTAACCTAAGACTGGGAATTTTTACTCAGATTAAATGTCAGGAATTGTGACAAACCGAGTTTAAATGTATTTGGCTAAGGTGTATGTAAGCTTCCGACTTCAACTTTACCCATTGCAATTTAGATTACGAGGCAGTCTTTTAATGGCTGCATTGTCCAACAATTGCTTTATGATGCAATTACATTAATACATTCATGCATATCAGTCATTATCTATAACAAGAGGTTCTATCACTTATGAGTCATTAAAGCTGTAATCCTTAATTGAAAAAAAAAACAAAGTGGCTAACCCCGCCTGTGTTTTGGTAAAAAGCCGAGGGATGGGCCTGGAGAAATGAAACCACTTTCAAATTGAAAGCAAGAGCTATGTATGCAAGGACTAACCATCCATGATATCAATATTATTGTTTTAACCATGTTTTGAGGCTGTACAGTGTTTGTTTACATGTACTTTGTTTACAAACATTGGAGTATAACAAGCCTATATTTTGGGTTAAGATGGTGTATGACAGTTGAACTAAGCCCATGAGGCATTTAGAAGTTATATTCTTCAAGAATCAATGGCTATACTGTATATCTTTAAGTCCTAAAATGGATGTAGCAACTAAGGATTCTTGCTTTAAAATGTGTGTTTGAATATGGCATCACTATGTTTCACTGACCTTTATAATGAATGTCATTACATTTCTTAGAAACATGCAGCCATCTAATTATGTTGATATAGGCAATGTTATCCACACTATTTCAAAGTTTTGTTTTGTGTGTGTGTGTCAGAGTTTATCTAGTAATCTGTTGTTTATACACATTAATGTTATTTTTTCTTGAAATGGTTTGCATTCACCACCTTGGGTGTCCTGATAACACTCACAAAACAATACACACACACACCGTGGGTGATACACACAGGAGATATAGAGATCTATGGTTCTGCTGTGAAACCATATTGATATATTCTGTCCTATCCTGGGTAAGCAGCATCTGATAGATATTCATATCCACTGACGTCAGAAAACCCACCCACCCAGTATACACTACTACCCACATCAGTCAAATTGACATCATTGTGATGTGCAATACATTTTTCCTAATTGTAACGACCGTCGTCGCAATGAGACCAAGGTGCAGCGGAGGATGTGTATTCATATTCAAGATTTTAATAAACCGAAAAATAGAACACTATTCAAATAAACAAAAAAACGACAGCCGACAGTTCTGTCAGGTACTCACAACGAAACAGAAAGCAATCACCCACAAACCCCAAAGGAAAAACAGGCTGCCTATGTATGACTCCCAATCAGCAACAACGAACTACAGCTGTTCCTGATTGAGAGCCACACACGGCCAACCAAAGAAACAAACCAACATAGAACGCCCACCCATGTAACACCCTGGCCTAACCAAAATAGAGAACAAAAAAAACCCTCTCTATGGCCAGGGCGTTACAGTACCCCCCCCCCCCCCCCACAAAGGTGCGGACTCTGGCCGCAAAACCTGACTCTGAAGGGGAGGGTCTGGCTGCGCCCGGCTGGCGGGCGTCTCTGGCTGCAATCGGCTGGCGGGTGGCTCCGAACAGGCGGGTGACTCTGGCGTCTCCGGACAGGCGGGCGGCTCTGGCGTCTCCGGACAGGCGGGCGGCTCTGGCGTCTCCGGACAGGCGGGCGGGCGGCTCTGGCGTCTCCGGACAGGCGGGCGGCTCTGGCGTCTCCGGACAGGCGGGCGGCTCTGGCGTCTCCGGACAGGCGGGCGGCTCTGGCGTCTCCGGACAGGCGGGCGGCTCTGGCGTCTCTGGCGGCTCCGGACTGGCTGGCGGCTCCGGACTGGCGGGCGGCTCTGGCGGCTCCGGACTGGCGGGCGGCTCTGGCCCAGGATTCACCAGGCTGGGGAGACATGCAGGAGGCCTGGCTCTGGGCGCAGGCACAGGACTCACCAGGCTGGGGAGACCCACAGGAGGCCTGGTCCGAGGAGGAGGCACAGGATAGACCAGGCTGGAGAGACCCACTGGAGGCCTGGTCCTGGGAGGAGGCACAGGATGTACCAGGATGGGGAGACCCACTGGAGGCCTGGTCCTGGGAGGAGGCACAGGATAAACCGGGCTGTGGGGGAGCACTGGAGTTCTGGTGCGTAGGCTTGCCACCCATACTCCAGGCTGAATGCCCACTCTTGCCCGGCATGGGCGGAGCGCAGGCATAGGACGAACTGAACCCTCCCCGCGCCCCGGAAACACAGTGCGCAGCGCCAGCGCAGGATAGCCTGGACCGAAACAGCGCACTGGAGACCAGACGCGCTGAGCTGGCAGAATCCGTCCTGGCTCGATGCCCACACTCGCATGGCACTGCGGGGGGCTGGTCTATAGCGTACCGGGCTCTGAGCGCGCACTGGAGACACCGTGCGCTTCATAGCATAACACGATGCCTGACCAGTACCACGCTGCTTCCGGTAAGCACGGGGAGTTGGCCCAGAATTCGAATAACAACAAGATAACTAATGTAAAACATACTGTGTCCGTAAAACATATATTGGTTCAGAAATTTTGTGAAAGAAACAGATGGAGAGGTTGAGGTTAGCGGAAGGACAGGAGTAAAAACAAACAAAATATAACTTTTGTAAAATAGACTGTGCCATAAAATAGAAGTAGAAGCCTAAGTGTTGTTGTTCACTAGTTTACTCCAATTAGGGGAGGGGTGGTAGGGTTAGAAAGTAATAAAGGAAAATATATATAAAGATGTGTATACATATGTATCTATGTATGTATATATTTATGTATGTGTATATGTATCTATGTATGTACAGTGTGTATGTATGTAAACTCAGCAAAAAAATAAACGTCTTCTCACTGTCAACTGCTTTTATTTTCAGCAAACTTAACGTGTAAATATTTGTATGAACATAACAAGATTCAATAACTGAGACATAGACTGAACAAGTTCCACAGACGTGACTAACAGAAATTGAATGTGTCCCTGAACAAAGAGGGGGTCAAAATCAAAAGTAACAGTCAGTATCTGGTGTGGCCACCAGCTGCATTAAGTACTGCCAGGTGGTTTGTGCCTATAGGCGACGTTGTTGCCGGTGATGTTTGGTGAGGACCTGCCTTACAACAGGCCTACAAGCCCTCAGTCCAGCTTCTTTCAGCCTATTGCGGACAGTCTGAGTACTGATGGAGGGATTGTGCGTTCCTGGTGTAACTAGGGCAGTTGTTGTTGCCATCCAGTACCTGTCCCGCAGGTGTGATGTTCGGATGTACCGATCCTGTGCAGGTGTTGTTACACGTGGTCTGCCACTGCGAGGACGATAAGCTGTCCGTCATGTCTCCCTGTAGCGCTGTCTTAGGCATCTCACAGTACGGACATCTGCAGTCCTCATGCCTCCTTGCAGCATGCCTAAGGCACGTTCACGCAGAAGAGCAGGGACCCTGGCCTTCTTTCTTTTGGTGTTTTTCAGAGTCAGTAGAAAGGCCTCTTTAGTGTGCTAAGTTTTCATAACCGTGACCTTAATTGCCTACGGTCTGTAAACTGCTAGTGTCTTAAAGACCGTTCCACAGGTCCATGTTCATTAATTGTTTATGGTTCATTGAACAAGCATGGGAAACAGTGTTTAAACCCTTTACAATGAAGATCTGTTGAATTATTTGGATTTTTACGAATTATCTTTGAATGACAGGGTCCTAAAAAAGGGCCGTTTCTTTTTTTGCTGAGTTTATATGTGAATATATATTTGCAAAAAAATATATGGGGGATTGGAAGTGATGCAGACAATTACATTGATGGAAGCTACATTCTATCTGCAATATTAAAGCTGATCTTCCCCCTAAAAAATAAATGTATAAATAAAAATAATGCATTTTGGGGGTATCTGTACTTTATTACTTATATTTTTTACAACTTTTACTTAACTACATTTCTTTAAAAAATAATGTACTTTTTACTCCATACGTTTATCCTGACACCAAAAAGAACAATTTACATTTTGAATGCTTAGCAGGACAGAAAAAGGGTTCAATCACGCACTTATCAATAGAACATCCCTGGTTATTCCTACTGACTGATCTGGCGGACTCACTAAACACAAATGCTTCGGTTGTAAATTATATCTCGAGTGTTGGAGTGTGCCCCTGGCTATCCGTAAACTTAAAAAACGAAATTGTGCCGTTTGCTTAATATAAGCAATTTGAAATAATTCATGCTTTTACTTTTGATAGTGAAGTATATTTTTGCAATTAAATTTACTTTTGATACTTAAGTATATTTGAAACTAAATAATTGTTTACTTTTACTCAAGTAGTACTTTACCAGGTGACTTTCACTTTTACTTGTCATTTTCTATTAAGGTATCTTTACTTTTACTCAAGTATGACAATTGGGTATTTTTTCCACCACTGCATGTATACATCACACACGTTGTTATGTTCGTCGATGGAAGGATTGGACCAAGGTGCAGCGTGGTAGGCGTACATATTCAATTTATTAAATGAACACCCAAAACAAATACAAATGAAAACTTAACATTCAGTAGGGCATACAGCACAGTACCAAAAACAAGATCCCACAAACTAAGGTGGGAAAAAGGCTGCTTAAGTATGATCCCCAATCAGAGACAACGATAGACAGCTGCCTCTGATTGGGAACCATACCCGGCCAACAAAGAAATAGAAAAACTAGAATACCCACCCAAATCACACCCTGACCTAACCAAATAGAGAAATAAAAAGGCTCTCTAAGGTCAGGGCGTGACACACATAATGATATTACTCATTATCCTTAATCACATTAGCTGTTGCTTAGCGACTAGCACGAACTCTTAGTGTCTGGAATTAATGTGGAAAGTCTCTCATTCCAAACTAAGTCAAAGATATGATAATTAAAATATAAAAATAGCCTGCCGAAGACTTCTCGCAATATCTCTGCATACGTAATACTGTTGAGCGACATGGATTCAGAGAGGGGTGAGTAAGGGAGAGAAGAGGGAGAAAGGGTGTGGGAGAAAAAGAGAACAACAGATCGAGCAAGGGGGGGAAGAGAGGAAGAAAGAGGGAGGGAGGGAGGGAGGGGAAATGAGACAAGGAGAGAGGAAAATATCTCAGTTTTACTGTCTCCATGAGGATGATAATTTGATGTGGAGTTTTTGGAAGGCCAATCCACGTGCATCCTCTTAAATGTAGAGGCAACATCAGCAGCCTCCACAGTTAGGAAGTAGTCCAATCTGTGGGACTGGGATAGGCTGCTATGACCATGGACCACTTCCTATTTGTGGGACTGGGATGGGCTGCTATGACCATGGACCACTTCCTATTTGTGGGACTGGGATGGGCTGCTATGACCATGGACCACTTCCTATTTGTGGGACTGGGATGGGCTGCTATGACCATGGACCACTTCCTATTTGTGGGACTGGGATGGGCTGCTATGGCCATGGACCACTTCCTATTTGTGGGACTGGGATGGGCTGCTATGGCCATGGACCACTTCCTATTTGTGGGACTGGGATGGGCTGCTATGACCATGGACCACTTCCTATTTGTGGGACTGGGATGGGCTGCTATGGCCATGGACCACTTCCTATTTGTGGGACTGGGATGGGCTGCTATGGCCATGGACCACTTCCTATTTGTGGGACTGGGATGGGCTGCTATGGCCATGGACCACTTCCTATTTGTGGGACTGGGATGGGCTGCTATGACCATGGACCACTTCCTATCTGTGGGACTGGGATAGGCTGCTATGGCCATGGACCACTTCCTATTTGTGGGACTGGGATGGGCTGCTATGGCCATGGACCACTTCCTATTTGTGGGACTGGGATAGGCTGCTATGGCCATGGACCACTTCTTATCTGTGGGACTGGGATGGGCTGCTATGGCCATGGACCACTTCCTATTTGTGGGACTGGGATGGGCTGCTATGGCCATGGACCACTTCTTATCTGTGGGACTGGGATGGGCTGCTATGACCATGGACCACTTCCTATCTGTGGGACTGGGATGGGCTGCTATGACCATGGACCACTTCCTATTTGTGAACTGTAAATTGTTGTTTGTTTTGTGGGCGGAGTCTGTTGGCAGCTGCCAAACTGGAGGTGCAAATATTGCGAAAGTGATGATGGATTCCCTACACACATACTCTGACGTCAAACGACATTAACCCTCACACCTCCACAGTTCTCATGTGTTCAATGTTTTCTGTATACACAGCAGACACGGATCTTATCTCATGTAACACTGTGGCAACATTTTACAATCAGTCTTTTCCAGGTTTAACCGTCTTTATTCAAAGTAGATGCAATAGCAAAGACAATATACCGTAATTTCTGGACTATTAAGCGCACCTGAATATAAGCCGCACCCACTGAATTAAAAAAAATATATATATTTTGAACATAAATAAGCCGCACATGTCTATAAGCCGCAGGTGCCTACCAGTACATTGAAACAAATTAACTTTACACAGGCTTTAACGAAACACGGCTTGTAACAAAAATAAATAGGCTTTAACGAAACACGGCTTGTAACAAAAATAAATAGGCTTTAACGAAGCACGGCTTGTAACAAAAATAAATAGGCTTTAACGAAGCACGGCTTGTAACAAAAATAAATAGGCTTTAACGAAACACGGCTTGTAACAAAAAATAAAAAATTTGCAGTAAACAGTAGCCTACCAAGAAAGTCATTGGTCACTATCTTCCTCCTCCTGTGCACTGAAACCACTGAAGTCATCTCCTTCGGTGTCGGAGTTGTTCAAAGCGTGGGAAAAAAGTTGCGGCTTATAGTCCGGAATTTACGGTATATATTTACGGTATATATCTAAGCAGGCTTCTATATAGCCTAATACTACATTACATTGCCTGAATGTTGTCAATTGATTATTTTAATAATGTTAAGAGATATAAAATAGAAATGTTTGTTTCATTTTAATATAGTCGTCCATGCTCGTCTATTCAAAAACTGGATAACTCTTTAGAATAAAGTCAAATAATAGCTCATGAATAACGCATTTTTTAAATGATTTACAAACAATACAAACCATGATTATCTGACTGGACTGGCCTGTTAGTATCCAGGGTCTGTAGATGTGTGCCAGGCTCTGTAGGAATATGTCTGATATTTAGTTGACTTGATTACGCAGGAGAACAACCGAATATCAAACATATCACACAGCCCCTGGCCAAACAGGACCCCATGCAGCCATCCTGTCTTCTGTCTGAAAGGACACAGATATGGGTGGGTTTTTAGGACAGATCATTTGTGTGCCAGTGTTAAGAGTTAGAGAGATGATGAAAAAAGAAGCATCAGGAAAAGGTGAATTTGGACATCAACATGATCAATTTATTTAAAAATAAAAAAACGGTGGTATAAACGGGTTTAAGACATTTGATGTAAGTGCACATTTAACATGTTATTTAGTTTCATAGGCAGAGGACCAGACATGAATGATATCCAGAGTTCCACCTACAGCAAAGTAACAGAGCAGAGGGAAGAGCCCTTTGTGGGGAGGGAGTGAAGGTGGGGTTTGGAGGGACAGACGAAACAGATGAAAGACAGGAAACCAACTGATCCAATACTCCTACAGAGCGAGAGAGAGAGAGAGAGAGTTTTTTACTTACAATGTTATCTATGTCCCAATAGCGTAGTCCTCTTTATCTTGGTCCAGTGTATGTGTGTGTCATATCCATTGCCCCTGTTCTGTGTTGTTGACATGAAGAGCAACAGCTGTTCAATGCATGTCCCATTCACAGTTCTACTCTAGTTACAAAGGTGTTAGGTCTCAGCATGTGGGTGCGTAGGTTTGTGAAGTTTCCGTAAAGTATGTAAGTACAAGTCTATGTCTTTGAAAGTGCTGGGGTATTTGAGAACACGTGTGTGTGTGTAGCTGTGTGGTGTGTAGCTGTGTGTCAGTGTGTGGCGTGGTTGTGATCTGTGTGTGGGAGTTTGTGTGAGTTCCCTGTGGGACGGGGTATATATACACCCCTGTAGATTTGGGGGGCTCCACACACACCCATACATAATTAGGAGTGTATTGATTGCTGTGGCCTAGGGCCCTTCCTCCCTGCATTAGCTGGATCAATACATCAGACTTTCATCCAGCTGTGAGTTCACACACTCACACACCCACATGGTCATAGACTAAAGTCAATTAACTCCATGTTTGAATATGTGTTCTTAGCTGTAACTATGGCTATAACGTCACTGTAACTATGGCTAGAATGTCACATACAGCTTATAAGTGGACTATCTTTGTGAGTTTAGTAGATAGGAAAGTTGTTTGGATTGATTGTTGCTCCCTCCAGCAGTGGCCCTGTGGTGGGCCTACTGTGGATGGATGTACTGTAGACAAGATATAAATAACCTGTGTTTTCTCCTTACAGCCTTTTTCTTTATTTTCAACCACCCCATGTCATCAAGGAGCTCTGGTTGTCACGGTGACCTTTGGTTGTCAAGGTGAACCTAGTCGTCATGTTGACCTTAGTCATCGAGGTGACCTCTGGTTGTCAATGGAACCCCATGGTGGCTTGTGATGTCATCTGGTGAGATTCTGACGTGTGTCTGTGTATCTCACACTGAATGCAGGTCAAGGGTCATCATGATGGGTGAAGGGCTCAATGAGAGCAGAGCAACACTTCTCTGGGTGGTATGAACCCACACCTTTAGGGGTAGAATGAGGGAAAATCAACCAGTTCAACAAGGGGTTTGGTGTTGTGTTGTGTGAGGGGATTCACAGTCTTATTTCACAAACATCCAAATACTCTGCTTACTTCCCTTCTTTCAATCATGAGCCTGCCTCAGATGTGCAATCTACTGGGTTCCTGTAGGACAAAAAGGGTACAAAGGATATTATAAAGTAAATATGAACAACAGAAAATCTGACTGTTTTCCAGCAAAACGGACCAACAGAGGGGTTATTAAAAAAATAATTATATGAGGCTCCAACTACATATACTTAAAGTTATACATTGTAAAACATTTTATCATACATTTACAATACAATTTAAAGTGTAAATGAAGTCTGGTTCAGTTTTGCAGCATGATTAAGTCTAATAGCAACGATTCTATTTATCTGTTGAGGATTTGTCATCTGTTAATTTCTAATACTATTTATCCTGTACTGTTAGAACATGTAGTACTTTCATATTAAACTGAATGACTAACAATCATTTAACGTCATGACTACCACCTTACATCATATCAATTGTCCACTTCCTCATTGCTTCGATTAAGGACAGATATTAGGCATATCAGGACATACTATATGTATTAGTGATGTTAGTGGGATGTTGGGCAGAGGTCCACTCCCCCGTCCTATCCCTCCCTCCTGCCCCTTTCCCCACTCTCCCTGTCCTACAGTTGCCGGGCGGTAACAGTGACCTTGTGAGTTTGCTGGAGCGGAATGATAGCTCCCTAATTGGCTAGGCCTAATTTAAGCCTGAAGGGAGCATTGTCATCTGTGGAGGGAGGTAGCGGGAGGGAGGTAGGGGGGAATAGAAAGAGAGAAGGGGGAGGCAGAGGGGAAGAGATAGGAGGGAGAAAGGGGGAGACATTAAATGGATAGGAGAGGGAGAGCAAGGTAAAGATAAAAGGACAGAGAGTGAACGGGATGGAGTGACAGAAAGACAGAGGTCTCCACAGTATATTGTATGAAAAAAAATAAGGACAATTATTTTATTTTATACCAATACAATTGCACAGAGAACAACATTTAATTATCAAAAAGACACGTGTCTAAATTATTGGCACCATCAAATATTCTTACATTTTATTTTATCCGAATTAACATTTTTCTTTTTTAAGTTGATCTCAGTTTAAGGAACTGAATTGTGGCTTTCCATTGCTTCCTGTTTCACTGGGGCATAAAAATGAGGTAACACGCATGTAAAATCCCTCCGTCATTCATCACCATGGGGAAAGGCAAAGCACTCACAAATAAGAAGAGACATGGTTGTTGACTTTCATAAAATCAGACAGTGTGTACGATTTTCTTTCTGAAAAACCAAATATACCACCTAACATTAAGGCAACAATTTAGAAGTTTAAAACCACTGGAACAGTGGTAAACTTGCCTGGTATCGGATGCAAGTATATCTTGTCCCCAGTGGTGTAGTGGTAAAATTGCAAAACTTGGTCGCATCTTCGGGTCACCAAATCTACAACAAGACGCCACCTCCATGCCAGTTAGCTATTTGGAAGGGCTTCAGTAAAAAGCCTTTACTGAGAGCAACCAGCATATGGAAACGCCTAGAGTTTACTAAACGGCATTGGCACTTTGACTGGAACAAGAAATAGAGCTCTTTGGCCATGCACACCAGTGTTGGGTTTGGTGTCAAAAGAAGAATGCATATGCAGAAAATAACCTCATACCTACTGTAAAATATGGTGGCGGATCTTTGATGTTAAAAGGCTGTTTTGCTTCCACTTGTCCTGGGGCCCTTGTTAAGGTCAACAGCATCCTGAACTCTACCAAGTAGTACAAAAATATTTTTGACAAAAAGGCTGACTTGGCCGCAAGTGGATCTTCCAGCCAGACAATGACCCCAAGCAAACATCAAAAATCCACAAATAAATGCTTAATTGACCACAAAAATCAACATTTTGCAATGGCCATCTTAGTCTCCGGACTAAAAAAACCTGTGGTTTGAACTGAAGAGGCCAGTCCATAAGCGCAGGCCAACAGATATCAGGGATCTGGAAAGATTCTGTATGGAGGAATGGTCTAAGATCCTTCAATCTCATAAAACATTATAGAAAAAGGCTCAGAGACATTATACTGGCTAGGTGTGGGTACACAAAGCATTGAAAGCAGGTGTGATAATAACTTTGAGATGAAAAAAAATAAATCCTTGTTCAACAAAATATTTTTCTCTGAGCAATTGTATTACTATAAATATTTTATTTATTTGAGCATACAATATACAATAGCTCAATATTTGTATTTATTATATAGTACTTTTTGCTCATCATTATCAAGGGTGCCAATACATTTGAGGTGACATCATTCTATATGAGTTATACATCATTGTGATACTCTAACAGATCTCCAGCAGCTGTTATTAGTTATTTGCCTTAAAATGTTTAAAGATGGAGGGAATCAGAACATACAGTAAACAATGCCAATATTTGTGCTCACATTAAATATGAAATGGTTCTGTATCAATAGTTAAAATCCACATTCACACATTCAAAACTTTCCTTTAGGGTTAAGCTTTATTACATCAGAATCAGAATAACAGAAATAACAGTTTAATCCACGACTTTTGATTGGTCAATGCTATGGTCGCCACCACTGCATAATACCGTCACCGGGGTAACAGAGTGAGTATGATGAGGAGTGACAGAGAGAGGCTATGGACTTTCCGATTGGTCGATACTGGTGGCACATACACATTTGTTCTAATCCCACACACAAACACCCCCCGAGGGAGGGTCATACTGAGAGAGAGGAATGGACAAGGTTAACAAAAACTATTCAATATCCACTCATGTTAGATGGCAGTTAATAGACACTCTAAAGTAGCATGAAGGACAACTTCTGACGAGTTTAAAAAGAAACAGAAATGTCCTGCAGAAGGTCTCCATTTTTCATCCGCCTTCCTAGTCTTTTCTTTGAATCCATGTTTCTCTTCTCGTTCTCGTCGCCCACCCTAAAAACAAACAAAGGTCAAAATGAAAGAGTCAGTCATCCTTCACACAATAAAGGCAAATACAACCAACATCCTGATAGACAGATGAGACATTGTTCCAGAGAAGACAGATCACACATCTGTCATGCACACACACACACCTCTGTCAACAATGATAGATGGGGATTATAACTAGGACATCATAAAGCTGGTTAACATCATACTGACACTCCAGTCAACTCTAATACAGTCCCAGACAGCAAGACTCAAAAGATAGTATTTCAGTCAAATACAGTGTCACTATCCTTTTTAATGATAGAAGCCTTTTTTTATGATGGTGTTTTTGAGTCTTATCTGGCATTTCTACATAATAACATGCATCTTCACTGCTATAAGCTGTTTCCTAATACTATCAAGACAATACCAATCAGTGGAATGCTAACAGAAAAAGACAGAACAAAAGATACTCAGCTCTGCTCATCTCATCTTTGGGGCCTCAGGTTTGGGTTCTTCTGGTTTGGGGGCAGCCTCTTGTTTAGGGGCTTCTTTAGGAGAATCAGGTTTGGGAGCATCTGGTTTGGATTCTTCTGCTTTGGGGGCATCTGGTTTTGGAGCGGCCTCTTGTTTAGGCGGTTCATCCCCACACAGTTTCCTTTGGGAGTCAGAGACAGAGCTAATGTGTGCAAGTGTCCATATACCTGTGGTGTACAGGTATACATACAGATGGACATGTATAGAGGTGTTCCATGTTCAAAGCTCTAGTCCCAGTCTCTTACCTTCCCTCTACAGAGTCCTTCTTCACAAAGAGACACACTTCGCTGTGCTGCTCTACCTGCTGTTTGAGAGACGTCACCTCTGCTACCCAGGCAGCCTTTTGCTTCTCAAACTCAGCTACAGGACAGAACAGGGGGTTAGATGCTACAGGACAGAACAGGGGGTTAGATGCTACAGGACAGAACAGGGGGTTAGATGCTACAGGACAGAACAGGGGGTTAGATGCTACAGGACAGAACAGGGGGTTAGATGCTACAGGACAGAACAGGGGGTTAGAGGCTACAGGACAGAACAGGGGGTTAGATGCTACAGGACAGAACAGGGGTTAGATGCTACAGGACAGAACAGGGGGTTAGATGCTACAGGACAGAACAGGGGGTTAGATGCTACAGGACAGAACAGGGGGTTAGATGCTACAGGACAGAACAGGGGGTTAGATGCTACAGGACAGAACAGGGGGTTAGATGCTACAGGACAGAACAGGGGGTTAGATGCTACAGGACAGAACAGGGGGTTAGATGCTACAGGACAGAACAGGGGGTTAGATGCTACAGGACAGAACAGGGGGTTAGATGCTACAGGACAGAACAGGGGGTTAGATGCTACAGGACAGAACAGGGGGTTAGATGCTACAGGACAGAAACAGGGGGTTAGATGCTACAGGACAGAACAGGGGGTTAGATGCTACAGGACAGAACAGGGGGTTAGATGCTACAGGACAGAACAGGGGGTTAGATGCTACAGGACAGAACAGGGGGTTAGATGCTACAGGACAGAACAGGGGGTTAGATGCTACAGGACAGAACAGGGGGTTAGATGCTACAGGACAGAACAGGGGGTTAGATGCTACAGGACAGAACAGGGGGTTAGATGCTACAGGACAGAACAGGGGGTTAGATGCTACAGGACACAACAGGGGGTTAGATGCTACAGGACACAACAGGGGGTTAGATGCTACAGGACAGAACAGGGGGTTAGATGCTACAGGACAGAACAGGGGGTTAGATGCTACAGGACAGAACAGGGGGTTAGATGCTACAGGACAGAACAGGGGGTTAGATGCTACAGGACACAACAGGGGGTTAGATGCTACAGGACAGAACAGGGGGTTAGATGCTACAGGACAGAACAGGGGGTTAGATGCTACAGGACACAACAGGGGGTTAGATGCTACAGGACAGAACAGGGGGTTAGATGCTACAGGACAGAACAGGGGGTTAGATGCTACAGGACAGAACAGGGGGTTAGATGCTACAGGACAGAACAGGGGGTTAGATGCTACAGGACAGAACAGGGGGTTAGATGCTACAGGACAGAACAGGGGGTTAGATGCTACAGGACAGAACAGGGGGTTAGATGCTACAGGACAGAACAGGGGGTTAGATGCTACAGGACACAACAGGGGGTTAGATGCTACAGGACAGAACAGGGGGTTAGATGCTACAGGACAGAACAGGGGGTTAGATGCTACAGGACACAACAGGGGGTTAGATGCTACAGGACAGAACAGGGGGTTAGATGCTACAGGACAGAACAGGGGGTTAGATGCTACAGGACAGAACAGGGGGTTAGATGCTACAGGACACAACAGGGGGTTAGATGCTACAGGACACAACAGGGGGTTAGATGCTACAGGACACAACAGGGGGTTAGATGCTACAGGACAGAACAGGGGGTTAGATGCTACAGGACACAACAGGGGGTTAGATGCTACAGGACACAACAGGGGGTTAGATGCTACAGGACAGAACAGGGGGTTAGATGCTACAGGACAGAACAGGGGGTTAGATGCTACAGGACAGAACAGGGGGTTAGATGCTACAGGACAGAACAGGGGGTTAGATGCTACAGGACAGAACAGGGGGTTAGATGCTACAGGACAGAACAGGGGGTTAGATGCTACAGGACAGAACAGGGGGTTAGATGCTACAGGACAGAACAGGGGGTTAGATGCTACAGGACAGAACAGGGGGTTAGATGCTACAGGACAGAACAGGGGGTTAGATGCTACAGGACAGAACAGGGGGTTAGATGCTACAGGACAGAACAGGGGGTTAGATGCTACAGGACAGAACAGGGGGTTAGATGCTACAGGACAGAACAGGGGGTTAGATGCTACAGGACAGAACAGGGGGTTAGATGCTACAGGACAGAACAGGGGGTTAGAGGCTACAGGACAGAACAGGGGGTTAGATGCTACAGGACAGAACAGGGGGTTAGATGCTACAGGACAGAACAGGGGGTTAGATGCTACAGGACAGAACAGGGGGTTAGATGCTACAGGACAGAACAGGGGGTTAGATGCTACAGGACAGAACAGGGGGTTAGATGCTACAGGACAGAACAGGGGGTTAGATGCTACAGGACAGAACAGGGGGTTAGATGCTACAGGACAGAACAGGGGGTTAGATGCTACAGGACAGAACAGGGGGTTAGATGCTACAGGACAGAACAGGGGGTTAGATGCTACAGGACAGAACAGGGGGTTAGATGCTACAGGACAGAACAGGGGGTTAGATGCTACAGGACAGAACAGGGGGTTAGATGCTACAGGACAGAACAGGGGGTTAGATGCTACAGGACAGAACAGGGGGTTAGATGCTACAGGACAGAACAGGGGGTTAGAGGCTACAGGACAGAACAGGGGGTTAGATGATGCTACAGGACAGAACAGGGGGTTAGATGCTACAGGACAGAACAGGGGGTTAGATGCTACAGGACAGAACAGGGGGTTAGATGCTACAGGACAGAACAGGGGGTTAGATGCTACAGGACAGAACAGGGGGTTAGATGCTACAGGACAGAACAGGGGGTTAGATGCTACAGGACAGAACAGGGGGTTAGATGCTACAGGACAGAACAGGGGGTTAGATGCTACAGGACAGAACAGGGGGTTAGATGCTACAGGACAGAACAGGGGGTTAGATGCTACAGGACAGAACAGGGGGTTAGATGCTACAGGACAGAACAGGGGGTTAGATGCTACAGGACAGAACAGGGGGTTAGATGCTACAGGACAGAACAGGGGGTTAGATGCTACAGGACAGAACAGGGGGTTTAGATGCTACAGGACAGAACAGGGGGTTAGATGCTACAGGACAGAACAGGGGGTTAGATGCTACAGGACAGAACAGGGGGTTAGATGCTACAGGACAGAACAGGGGGTTAGATGCTACAGGACAGAACAGGGGGTTAGATGCTACAGGACAGAACAGGGGGTTAGATGCTACAGGACAGAACAGGGGGTTAGATGCTACAGGACAGAACAGGGGGTTAGATGCTACAGGACAGAACAGGGGGTTAGATGCTACAGGACAGAACAGGGGGTTAGATGCTACAGGACAGAACAGGGGGTTAGATGCTACAGGACAGAACAGGGGGTTAGATGCTACAGGACAGAACAGGGGGTTAGATGCTACAGGACAGAACAGGGGGTTAGATGCTACAGGACAGAACAGGGGGTTAGATGCTACAGGACAGAACAGGGGGTTAGATGCTACAGGACAGAACAGGGGGTTAGATGCTACAGGACAGAACAGGGGGTTAGATGCTACAGGACAGAACAGGGGGTTAGATGCTACAGGACAGAACAGGGGGTTAGATGCTACAGGACAGAACAGGGGGTTAGATGCTACAGGACAGAACAGGGGGTTAGATGCTACAGGACAGAACAGGGGGTTAGATGCTACAGGACAGAACAGGGGGTTAGATGCTACAGGACAGAACAGGGGGTTAGATGCTACAGGACAGAACAGGGGGTTAGATGCTACAGGACAGAACAGGGGGTTAGATGCTACAGGACAGAACAGGGGGTTAGATGCTACAGGACAGAACAGGGGGTTAGATGCTACAGGACAGAACAGGGGGTTAGATGCTACAGGACAGAACAGGGGGTTAGATGCTACAGGACAGAACAGGGGGTTAGATGCTACAGGACACAACATGGGGTTAGATGCTACAGGACAGAACAGGGGGTTAGATGCTACAGGACAGAACAGGGGGTTAGATGCTACAGGACAGAACAGGGGGTTAGATGCTACAGGACAGAACAGGGGGTTAGATGCTACAGGACACAGCATGGGGTTAGATGCTACAGGACAGAACAGGGGGTTAGATGCTACAGGACAGAACAGGGGGTTAGATGCTACAGGACAGAACAGGGGGTTAGATGCTACAGGACAGAACAGGGGGTTAGATGCTACAGGACAGAACAGGGGGTTAGATGCTACAGGACAGAACAGGGGGTTAGATGCTACAGGACAGAACAGGGGGTTAGATGCTACAGGACAGAACAGGGGGTTAGATGCTACAGGACAGAACAGGGGGTTAGATGCTACAGGACACAACATGGGGTTAGATGCTACAGGACAGAACAGGGGGTTAGATGCTACAGGACAGAACAGGGGGTTAGATGCTACAGGACAGAACAGGGGGTTAGATGCTACAGGACAGAACAGGGGGTTAGATGCTACAGGACACAACATGGGGTTAGATGCTACAGGACAGAACAGGGGGTTAGATGCTACAGGACAGAACAGGGGGTTAGATGCTACAGGACAGAACAGGGGGTTAGATGCTACAGGACAGAACAGGGGGTTAGATGCTACAGGACAGAACAGGGGGTTAGATGCTACAGGACAGAACAGGGGGTTAGATGCTACAGGACACAACATGGGGCTAGAGGCTACAGGACACAACATGGGGCTAGAGGCTACAGGACACAACATGGGGCTAGAGGCTACAGGACACAACATGGAGCTAGAGGCTACAGGACAGAGACACAACATGGAGCTAGAGGCTACAGGACAGAGACACAACATGGAGCTAGAGGCTAAAGGACAGAGACACAACATGGAGCTAGAGGCTAAAGGACAGAGACACAACATGGAGCTAGAGGCTAAAGGACAGAGACACAACATGGAGCTAGAGGCTACAGGACAGAGACACAACATGGAGCTAGAGGCTACAGGACAGAGACACAACATGGAGCTAGAGGCTACAGGACAGAGACACAACATGGAGCTAGAGGCTACAGGACAGAGACACAACATGGAGCTAGAGGCTACAGGACAGAGACACAACATGGAGCTAGAGGCTAAAGGACAGAGATAGGGGGATACTAAAAGACACGTTAGTGAATAAAACATATTCAATAAGACCCGTCGCATATACAGAATACTACTAATACTTCTCTTAAACCTAGCGACCTGCAATGAGCCTATTCCACCACAAGATGTCTCTTTCATCCACCAAAATATTTAGAAGAGAAAAAGCTTGCACCTAGAACTGGTCACGGACCTGTTTTAAACCTGTTTTATGTTATAGTTCACTGTGAAAGGGAAGGGGAGACCTAGTTAGTTGCACAACTGAATGCATTCAACAGAAATGTGTCTTCTGCATTTAACCCAACCCTCTGAATCAGAGGTGCGGGGAGCTGTCTTAATCGACGTCCACTTCATTGAGGAGCAGTGAACTATCATACATGTTATCATAGTCGTACCAGGAATAAGGCGAATATCCTTTCAGAACAGTGTTGATGTAACCATAGAGTTTCGGGTGTTTAAACACTCACTTTTGGAGTTACTGTTCTCTGCCTCAACGGCCCCCACCTCATCAGCGACATGTTTCTGTGACAGGAGAGAGAACACACACACACACACACACACACACACACACACACACACACACACACACACACACACACACACACAGAGAGGAAATCAATTGTGTACACTCTAAACCCCAGACATACCCCTCCTTCCTTACCTTTTCTCCCTGGCATGCCTCCAGTTCACTCTTCTTCTTGGCCTCTGCAGCCTGCAGTGGGGGGAGTTCTGACCCCAGAGTATCCACCTGAGCCTTAGTCTTGTCCAGCAGGTTGTGGGCTCTGATTACCTCGTGTTGGTACTCTCCCAGTACGTCTCTGGTCACACGCAGTTTCATAGTCTCGAACGATACATGTTTCTGCTCCTTCACCTCTTCTTTCCGCCGCACGTTTATCAGTCCCAGTAGAGCTACGCTAGTCAGCAGAGACACCCCCACCAACACACCCTGCGTCTTCATCATGCCGTGAAGTTTGACCAAGGATCAGTCGTTTTCGTTGGTCCCTGTCGACTGCTCGGCAGAAGTGTTGACGACGTCCTAGCAGGCTTACAGCGGAAGTACCAATGGAGTGTGAAAGGACAGGTGGACGCCCACTGTACTTGAGCTGAGTCCGTACTTCAGTTGTCAGGTGAAACGGAAGTCAGGTTGAATATACAATATCCACTATATCCTTAAAAAACAGAAACATCTGCTTCTGTTGACTCCGAAGAGAGCGCACTTCTTCTAATTCTTTTTTCTTTTGGAGAGCGCTTCACCAAAACCATCCCCGTGCCCGCCCACCTGTCACGGTCCATGCTATCTGGGATCCTTGGGACGGGCCTACCTCCCTTTGAAGTTGACATTTAAAATGGTTAATAATGCTTTAAGTTAGGTAAGGATATGGTTAAGGTTAGGATTTAGGGTATGGACGTCCCAAGGCTCCCAGATAGCACTAGTATACCTGGCACTGCTACGCGGAAGTAAGTGGAGGAACGCAAAATGGTCATCAGCGCTTCGGAATCAAGGGAATATAAACTTAAAAAGGTAACGTGATAATACTGTATAACATGTGCAACTCGAATTAGGAATGATATCATAATTTGTTATAACACGCCCTAGCCTATAGGCTACGGCTACCTTTGATTTAGTTCTAGTATAAACATTTAGTCATGACTAACCTATACAGCTCTGCCAGTTTGATGTAAGGCCACACTAGCTATGTTTCCAGTAACTTGTCAAGTAAACTAGGAATTTACAGGAAAACAAAAAGCAGAGCAAAATCATTGGTAAAGTCAATAAAAAAATCGTATCTGGTGTATTACCTTACCAATAAGTTATATACAGTAGATGACTTACATGGGGCGCTGTGTTGAAGCCACCTGCGCCTCCATCTTGGAACTCCCCCGCCGTTGTAAAAAATATTTAAGGAAATATAGAAATGTACCAAGCTAAGGACCCTGGGACTAAACACCTCCCTCTGCAACTGGATCCTGGACTTCCTTACAGGGTGCATGATTATTGATGAATTGGAGAAGAAAAAAAAGTAATCTATATTAGAATAAGGCTGTAACGTAACAAAATTTGGAAAAAGTCAAGGGGTCTGAATACTTTCCGAATGCACTGTATATTTTCAGTTTGTGAGTGTGTGATATGCGGGTTGGAGACATGTTTATTTTGACATAATAAAGAACAACTTTTATAAACAATGTTTAGAGCGCTTGCTGTTGCATTGAGCCTTGCTATTGGAAAACCACATCAGTGTCCATCTTTCGGCTGTCGCAGATGCACCTCCCCCAACCTCACTCCTCGACTTTTGTCTACAGTCGGTTGCTTTCGCCATCCACCTCAAATGATCCCAATGTCTTACTGGCCTCTTGGAGACAGGCCCTTTATATCCTAATCAGACAGCACCAGAGTAAACACCAGCCTCTTGGAGACAGGCCCTTTATATCCTAATCAGACAGCACCAGAGTAAACACCAGCCTCTTGGAGACAGGCCCTTTATATCCTAATCAGACAGCACCAGAGTAAACACCAGCCTCTTGGAGACAGGCCCTTTATATCCTAATCAGACAGCACCAGAGTAAACACCAGCCTCTTGGAGACAGGCCCTTTATATCCTAATCAGACAGCACCAGAGTAAACACCAGCCTCTTAGAGACAGGCCCTTTATATCCTAATCAGACAGCACCAGAGTAAACAGGAGCCCGTGAGGCTGGTAGGAAGTCAAAACAAAAGGCTGCTACTTTGCCAGCTGCTACAGAATCATACAGTGTTTACACAATGTCATCAATACAATATGAATAATCAGTGTGTCCTCGGTCCTTGTACATCCAGTCTGGCGTTAATCACTATCAACAGATATGAGATTAATCCATAACATTCAGTATCAAGTCTAGTGACCATCAACCCGCACCTTGAGTGTCACAAACACTGGAAATCATGTGCTTTACAGAAGGAACATAATATCTACTAATATGCTAAACATTGTGTTAATCACTCTAAACTGAATATGAACTTTAATGATCTTAAATCTCCCCATTGCACAAACTGCACCCTAAATGATGACTTACTACATGAAACAATTTCATAATCTCTGGTTGTCTGTGTACCCTCTAAGAGGAAGAGGGAGGAGAAATTAAATGCAAATGAAAGAGATAGATAAACAATAGAGAGAGAGCATATCTGTTAGTAATAAAACGTGACCTCTGAAACAGAAGGTGAGAGAGCAAGAGAGGAAGGGAGAGAGAGAGAGAAGTGGGAGGGAGATAAAAGCGGTGGGGGTGTGGTAGTTAAACAAGGAAGTCGATTTCGCTTTGTCTACCAAACATTCCGCCTAGCAGGAAGATCCTGTTACAGGTGGACAGACTGCCATCAGCAACCAGAGGGAGGGAATGTGAACACACACTCTCCAACACACACAGGCTGACTACGGAGATGGTTGAGGAGTGATCGATCAAGACAGCAGCCAAGAAAGACAAACTGGACCTGACTTGAGCCTCATCTCTCTCTCTCTCTCTCTCTCTTCCTCTGCCCCCTTCCTTCTCTCTGTCCTGTCCCAGCAGTATGCGGGCTGTTTCTGCGCTAGTGTTCCTGGCCGTGGGTGTGATGGTGGTGTTGATGTACCAGGCGGTCCACCAGGAGCTGACTCTGCGGGGTCTTAAAGCCCGCGCTCTGGAGAGCTCCTCTCAGGTCAAGCAGAAGGAGAACGACATCGTCCAGGTCAAGATGAAGATCCAGAAGCTGAATGGTGAGCTGGAGCCCATCAACACCAAGAGAACTGAGCTGACTAAGAAGAAGGAGGAGTCTGCTAAAGGCACAGGCGAGGCGGACAAGAGTCTAAAGACCTGTCAAACAGAGAAGGTAATTTTATTTTCCGTAGATTCATTAGTACTCCTAACCCTCATGTAAGGGCCCTGTATTCACCGATCACCATCAAATCAAAAAAAATTGTCACATGCGCCGAATACAACAGGTGTAGTAGACCTTACCGTGAAATGCTTACCTACAAGCCCTAACCAACAATGCAGTTCAAGAAATAGAGTTAAGAAAATATTTACTAAATAAACACAAGTAAAAATGTTTTATCAAAAGTAACACAAGAAAATTACATAACAATAACGAGGCTATATACAGGTTGTACCGGTACCAAGTCAATGGGCGGGGGTACAGGTTAGTCAAGGTAATTCGTACATTTTTACATGTAGAGGTGTATGTCAGGTGAGGTGTGTTAATGTTTTGTGTTTCATACTAGAGGGCAACTTGATCTGATTACCACATCACCACATCATTCACCACTGTGGCAGATTACACACACTAGAAGGTAAACTGACAAGGGATATATTACAGTGCCTTCAGAAACTATTCACACTCCTTCACTTTTTGTTGTTTTACAACCTGAAGTTAAAATGGATTAAATTGAGATTTTGTGTCACTGATCTACACACAATACCTCAAAATGTCAAAGTGGTATTATGTGTTCTGAAATTGTAAAAAAAAATATAAAAAATGAAAAACTGAAATGTCTCGAGTCAATAAGTGTTCAGCACCTTTGTTGTGGCAAGCCCAAATAAATTGAGGAGTAAAAACCTGCTGCTGCTAAGCTAATTGTTTTAAGATGGTCATAGATTATTTAGCTATTTTATTTGGAATTAAAATATAGCACATAGAAACGCATTGAATAACTCATTCATAAATGGCAAAACAGACAGTCAAAAAATAAATAATAAGGAATAAGGTTTTGATGTGTCTGTCCTATATCTAGGAGATATAAGAAAGCTCAGGAAATAAACAATTTTTTGGCACAAAACTACTTACATACTTCCATTCATTTTTTGACCCGTTACAGGGGACACTACAGAAGTTTTCGTGAGGAGACCGTATGCTGATCTGACAAACAGCATTGTAGCTCTGCCACTTTCCACTGCAAATGCACAAGGTGGATGCAGTGGATTGAGACACAGCCCATACAGTATCTCTATCTTAAACAGACAGATTTTGATGGGGACTTTGCATGGACTCACTCTGTGTGCCACAAGTGTTTAACATGATTACCCTTACATAATGATTACCCCATCTAAGTACCCCACACATACAATTAGTTGTAAAGTCCCTCAGTCCAGCAGTGAATTTCAAGCACAGATTCAACCACAAAGACCAAGGATCTTTTCCAGTGCCTCGCAAAGGACGACACCTTTTGGTAGGACACCTTTGAGCGTGGTGAAGTTGTTAATTACATTTTGGATGGTGTATCAATACACCCAGTCACTACAAAGATACAGGCGTCCTCAGTGGCTGTAGAGGAAGGAAACCGCTCAGGGATTTCACCATGAAGCTAATTGTGATTTTTAAAACAGAGTTTATTGGCTGTGATAGGAGAAAACTGATGGATCAACAACATTGTAGTTACTCCACAATACTAGCCTCAAGGACAGAGTGAAAAGAAGGAAGTCTGTACAGAATAAAAAATATTCCAAAACAGGAATCCTGTTTGCAATAAGGCACTTTAGCAATACTGCAAATAATGAGGCAAAGAAATTACATTTTTCTCCTGAATACAAAGCTTTATGTTTGGGGCAAATCAAACACAACACATCACCACTCTTCATATTTTCAAGCATGTTGGTGGCTGCATCATGTTATGGGTGTGCTTGTCATCGGCAAGGACTAGGGAGTTTTTTATTATAAAAATGTATGGAATAGAGCTAAGCACAGGCAAAATCCTAGAGGAAAACCTGGTTCAGTCTGCTTTCCAACAGACACTGGGAGACAAATTCATCTTTCAGCAGGACAATAACCTAAAACACAAGGCCAAATATACACTGGAGTTGCTTACCAAGACGCCATTGAATGTTCCTGAGTGGCCTAGTTACAGTTTTAACTTGAATCGTCTTGAAAATCTATGGCAAGACATGAAAATGGCTGTCTAGCAATGATCAACAAACAAGTTGAAAGAGCTTTAAGAATGTTTTAAAGAATAATGGGCAAATATTGTACAATCAGATGTGCAAAGCTGTGTGCTCACAGCTGTAATCGCTGCCGAAGGGGATTCTAACATGTATTGGCAGGGGGATTGAATACGTACAGTATCTAATCAAGATAGTGTTTTATTTTTCCATTTACTTAAAAAATATATATATTTTCCTCTTTGAATTACAGAGTATTTTGTGTAGATCATTGGCAAAAAAGTACAAATAATCCTATTTGAATCCCACTTTGTATCACAACAAAATTTGGAAAAAGTCAAGGGGTGTGAATACTTTCTGAAGGTACTGTATGTTTTGTGTTGAGTGGCATGTGAGAGGTATTCTGCCAGGTATTCTCTTAGCAGTGATCAGTCAGCAATTACATTTTGTTCTCACTTATTAGTCACAAAAATGATTAGTCACACTTTAAACAAAGTGCATATTATGAAGGACTCATTGTATGCTTTATGTAGCTGTAACGATCATCTGAAAGAGGGGACCAAGATGCAGCGTGGTAAGTGGTCATAATTTATTATAAATTACGAAACATTTAAACAAAGAAACAAAAACGAAAGCCAACAGTTCTGTCAGGTGAAAAACACAAGACAGAAAACAACCACCCACAAAACCCAAAGGAAAACAGGCTACCTAAGTATGGCTCCCAATCAGCGACAACGATGTACAGCTGTCCCTGATTGAGAGCCATACCAGGCCAAAACAAAGAAATACAAAACAAAGAAAAAAGGACATAGAATGCCCACCCTAGCCTAACCAAAATAGAGAATAAAAACCTCTATGGCCAGGGCGTGACAGTAGCCCTTAATAAGGCCTAGCTAGATAAGGCCCATAATGCTTCAAATACCGGTCCTCATCTTCCTCATCTCCCCTCTTTTTTTCTCCTCAGGCCGATGCGGAGAAAAAGAAGACTGACGCGTCGGCGGCCCTTCAGAAAGTTAAAGGTACGATGGTTATTTTACTGCAGTGATGGGATACCGTCAGCTCAGTCATGAATTGCTTCCTTTTAGGTGGTTCTGGAATTTAACATCTCTTTTCTAGATTTTGATCATTAGTGGGTATCAGCCTAATTCTGCTCTGCATGCATTATTTGGTGTTTTACATTTTACACTGAGGATATTTTTGCAGAATTTTGCATGCAGTCTCAATTTGGTGTTTGTCCCATTTTGTTAATTCTTGGTTGTTGAGTGGACCCCAGACCTCACAACCTTTCTCACTCTCAATACATTTCTTCCTGCCCTCCCAATTTCCCTCCATGTCTTTCTCTCCTCCTTCCCACCTCTCTCTCAATACCCTTTCCTCCTTATCTACCCATTTCCTTCTGTCTTTTTTCCTACCCTCCCGCTTTCCACCCCTCTCTCATTATCCCTCGCTCCCCCTCTAGATGATCAAGAAGCAGAGAAGAAGAAAGCTCAGGAGGAGATCCAGGCGTTGAAACAGCAAATTCTGGACCGGGACAAGGCACTGTGTGCGTTTGTGGACCAGACCAATGAGGAAGGACGGTAAGAGCAGACACACACCCAGGCATTCAGCCACACTCACACACCCAGTAACACAGTCTTGTGGTCACCATTATGAAAGACTTCTATGGTCACGGTGTACTGTGTGTCATGTAGTTCTGTGGTTACTGGGTGCTCACATGCTATTGATAACTAATGGTTGTTGTTGTTGTTGTTGTTTTCTTTGTTGTTTTGCAGGAAGCTGTGTGGAATCACAGAGGCCCAAAAATGAAGACTTGGACTACACTATCAGCCTCCATCCCTCCCTCCTTCCCTCCCTCATGCTTGCCGTGATGCACACACACCCATACACATCATCGTTGTGCAGCTCATAACATTCACCACCTACAACCACCTTCACTTTACTGTACCTCTCAATACTCAGGAAAATAAAAAACAAGAAGGGTTTGGAAAACCCAGTCTGAATGTCATGTCTTCATTACATACAGTACACTGTTAGTTTATGTATGCAGGTAAGGAAGGGAGACATTACATGTTTTTAATGAGTGAGTTTCATCCTATGGTACAGTACATTAATGTAGGAATGACTGAAAGAGGTTAGGGATAATTCCCTCAGATGGAGCAAGGTGTCTCTGAGGTGACTTCTGAATGTTGCAAAGGTTCTAGAGAAGAGTTCTAGAGAAGTGTGCAGGTGCATGCCCATCTGGTTCAATTGTCTATTAAATATTTATTATGCATAGATGTATGATTGACCTTTATAGTGCATAGATGTATGATTGACCTTTATTATGCATAGATGTATGATTGACCGTTATAGTGCATAGATGTATGATTTACCTTTATTGTGTATAGATTTATGATTGATCTTCATTGCATTTGGGTGTGGTGTGCATTAATCAGAGTATAACATTGCCCTGTGTGCGTGTGGGTAATGGGAAAATTTAAGATGAATAAAGTGAATATTCAGTTAACAGGAATTAACACAATGATTAGCATATTTATATGTTTTCCCTTTCTATAATACACATGATTTCCAATGTTCTATTTGTGACACTCACTTTTGTATGGGTTGATGGTCACTAGACCTGAGCTACTGAAGGTACAAGGACTGAGAACACACTGATTATTATTGTATTGATGACATTATGAACACTGTGTGATTCTGTAGCAGCCGGCAAAGTCACTGTCTTTTGTATTGACTCCAAGCCTCTCTGGTTGATATTTTAGAGAACATTTGGTACTGCCTGATAAGAATATGAAGGTTCGGTCTCCAAGAGCCCTGTTGGACATTTTCTGTGCTTCTGTTCTGGAGGTGTCTCCCTGAATGATTGTATTAAACTGAATTGATCTCTGATTGATATTATCAACAACTGCTCTCCTTTTTGTTTATCTGGAAATTCCAGTTACTTTCTCAGTCTGTGTTAGAATCTCCAACCCTGCATGACCAAGTGTCCCAGATATGGCTAGAGAGATTGGACCTGTCATTGTGAGCTACAGTACAGTATGTTAAATGTAGTGAGCTCATATGTTACATAATTACTCCTCAAAGACTGAAGCAAATGACCAGTAGAGAGTTCTACTGAATGGACAAATGCCAGACTGTGTGTCGTTTGATTTTTCTTGGTCTTGCTTGCTGTTGACAAGGAGACCAAATATGTGTTTTGTTTATGTACAGTGCTACCTCCCTGACTGTCACACAAATTCCTGTTTTGTTAAGGTGACATGAGTCATGTGATATGAGGCCCAGTAATTCGTTACTGGAATGTAAATTGCTTAAAAGTGTACTTTTACAGAAGCAGTTTATTCACTCTGCTTCTGTATAGATCAGACCTTTTTTTATTTATGTAAATACAATGATGTAAAACTGTAATCCTAAAGATAAAACACTTTAATATGTGTTTTATCTTTAGGATTACAGTTTTACATCATTGTATTTACATAAATAAAAAAAGGTCTGATTGTAAACAAGGTGCTTGTAGATGGCTGTGAGTAAATGTTTTCACATTAATACTTCAAAGTATTCTATAGTTGTTCACACATCCTTGCTGCTAGATGGCTTTCAGCATAAACTTCAGATGGTCTTTGGTGTTGTTATGGGTCTAGTGGAGACTAGAGTCTAGACTCTCTGTTTGTAGATGGTCTTGCCCAGTCTGTTGAGCTCTATGACGTACTGCTGTCTCTCATGCTCCAGGAGGGCCTGCAGTGCTGCTCTACGGACCTGCACACACACAGAAAGCAGACATCATGGAGAGGATGTACTGTAGATACGGGACGCCGTAGTTGAAGTTCTGGTACAAATATGGACAATGCAAGCAATTCATAAGTTGGTGTGTCCTATATGGAAAACCTGACAATGTGTAGCCTACTTTTACCCCTGCCTGGTGTTACAAATGTGTAATTGCTCTGACAGTGTATGTGTGTAAAGGACACTGCAACACAAATTAACAAGAATAAGACCATTCATTTTCCTCAGTCAGAGGAATAGGTTAGAGATATGATGCTACGAACCTTCATGAAAGGGCTGATAATAGGTTATTTAATGACGTCCCCTAAGAGAACAAGGTCTCTAAAACGGGATGGAGACAGGGATTAGCTTCATGGCAACAACACTAGTTGGATCCTATCCACATTAATTTATACTTCAGGTTTCCTAATTTTGCCTTCAAAATAATAGTCTGCGGTAAAACGCTGTGTCTGCCACAAAATATATATATTTTCAGCTTTGTGCATAATGTTAAAATTAGGAGAAATATAATAACTACATGGGGTAAAAATCTAAACTAAGGAGAATTAGTACTTTATATAAATCAAATCAAACATGCCCCGAATACAACAGGTGTAGTAGACCTTACTGTGAAATACTTACTTACAAGCCCAAACCAATAATGCAGTTAAAAAATGTATAATAATTCATTAAAAAAAACGAATATAATATAAATACATTAAAAAAGTTAAATAATTAATACATTTAAAATAAAGAAATTAAATAACATATAAAAGTAACAAATAATTAAAGAGCAGCAGTAAAATAACAATAGCGAGGCTATATACAGGGGCTACCGGTACAGAGTCAATGTACAGTAAGATAAAGAATATTATAAGGTGGAGCATAATGAGAAAATGGTTGGCGCTTAATAATATCCTACTGGTTAAAAAAATATTCATTAAACATAAAAAATATATATATATTTTGATTGTATGATTCTTGTTTATATACTGGTGCTATTGTTTAAGGATGCAATTTCAAATGTAATGTTTAAGGAAAAAAGTACTGTATTTTTGTTGTATTGCACAGACAAATTGCACACAGGAAAAGCGATTGATTGTGTGTCCATAAAACCAGGGCCCAGTCTACTTACTAGAGTTCCTAGAATACAAATCAGATGAGTTAGAACAAAAAACTAGGTCATAGGAAGAGTTGCTGTACTTTTACAGTGGTCAAACATCTGAAAATGGGGTGCCTGGACACTTTAAGATTATTTGTGCAGATGTACAAATGGGGTGAGGAGTACTCAGGGTCTGTAGAATGTAATGGTGTCATTTAGTGTTGCTGGCCTTTTACTCCACCCACTCCATTGGCCACGATGAAAATCACTGTATAAGGAATACATGTTGGCTTATAGAGAAAAAACTATTCTAGGTGTCGCAGTAGAAGCATTGTAGGGAATACTCAGTATGGTCTGTAGAATGTATATATGGTGTCATTTCATTGGGCTCTGAATAATATGGAGTGTTCCTTCCTGTACAGTGCTATAGTTGTACCTTATAGTGTCTAGGCACCCCAATTTAAGCTGTTTGACAACAATGAAAATTAAATAAAATGAAATGTTATTTGTCACATGCAGATGTTATTGTACGTGTAGCGTAATGCTTGTGTTTCTAGCTCTAACAGTGCAGTAATATCTAACAGTAATATCTAACAATTTTACAACAATACACACAATCTGAAGTAAAGGAAAGGAATTAAGAATATATAAATATTTGGGCGAGCAATGTCAGAGTGGCATAGACTAAGATACAGTAGAATAGAATACAGTATATACATATGAGATGAGTAATGCAAAATATGTAAACATTATTAAAGTGACTAGTGTTCCATTATTAAAGTGGCCTCTAATCTGTTAGTGATGGCTATTTAACAGTATTTAACAGTTTGATGGCCTTGAGATAGAAGCTGTTTTTCAGTCTCTCAGTCCCAGCTTTGATGCACCTGTACTGACCTCGCCTTCTGGATGATAGCGGGGTGAACAGGCAGTGGTTCGGGTGGTTGTTGTCCTTGATGATCTTTTTGCCCTTCCTGTGACATCGGGTGCTGTAGGTGTCCTGGAGGGCAGGTAGTTTGCCCCCGGTGATGCGTTGGGCAGACCGCACCACCCTCTGGAGAGCCCTGCGGTTGCAGGCGGTGCAGTTGCCGTACCAGGCAGTGATACAGCCCAACAGGATGCTCTCAATTGTGCATCTGTAAGAATTTGTGAGGGTTTTAGGTACCAAGCCAAATTTCTTCAGCCTCCTGAAGTTGAAGAGGTGCTGTTGCGCCTTCTTCACCACACTGTCTGTGTAGGTGGACAATTTCAGTTTGTCAGTGATGTGTACGCGAGGAACTTGAAGCTTTCCACCTTCTCCACTGCGGTCACATCGATGTGGATAGGGGGGTGCTCCATCTGCTGTTTCCTGAAGTCCACGATAAGCTCCTTTGTTTTGTTGACGTTGGGTGAGAGGTTATTTTCCTGGCACCACACTCCCAGAGCCCTCACCTCCTCCCTGTAGGCTGTCTCTTCATTGTTGGTAATCAGGCCTACTACTGTTGTGTTGTCTGCAAACTTGATGATTGGAGACATGCATGGCCATGCAGTCATGGGTGAACAGGGAGTACAGGAGGGGGCACGCATCCTTGTGGGGCCCCAGTGTTGAGTATCAGCGAAGTGGAGGTGTTTTTCCCTACAGTACCTTCACCACCTGTGGGCGGCCCGTCAGGAAGTCCAGGACCCAGTTGCACAGGGCGGGGTTCAGACCCAGGACCTCAAGCTTAATGATGAGCTTGGAGGGTACTATGGTGTTGAATGCTAAGCTATCTTGATCTGTGTTATTCAGAGCCCTATGAAATTACACCATATATACATTCGACAGACCCTACTGAGTATTCCCTACAACACTTCTACTGCGGCACCTAGAATAGTATTTGCCCTACAAGCCAATATGTATTCCATACACAGTGATTTGCATTGGGGGCATTTAGGCTATTGACACTTTTCTGCTATTACATGCCGACATTTATTCTGAACATTCTGAAATTCCCGGAAGTACTTTTTTAGTGTTGCTGAGTGTTGCTGAGGAGACAGGGCCCTGTTTCAGCACCCCTCCACTCCCTCACCATCGTCAGAGCAGCCTTTCCCAGCTCAGTCTCTCTCTGCTGGGTCAGCTCTCTCAGCTTCAGGGTCTTCATGGAACCAGCCTGGGTGGAGCCCTCAAACTCAGCCTTTTGCATCACACCACAGATACTGAGAGAAAGAAAGAGGGGGGGGTCCTTTCACTACATTGAGAAGTGAAAGGACTGTAACTTCAAGGTATTTCAGGGAAAACGTATCAAACGTTACAGTTACAATTAGCCCAACAGTACAGAACGGAATCATTTACACACCTGTCCAGCTCTGCAATGCGTTTAGTCATCTCGCCATCTTTCTATAAAAGAGTGAAAATGCAGCCTATAACACAATTCCAGCCACTTAGCTATAGGTACCTGACCACTTTTTTGTCTGTGTGTTGCCTAGTATTGACATGCTTACCTTGATTCTGTCTCTCGCCCTCTGCACACGTTTGATTTTGGAACGTCGTTCCTCACAACCAAACATCCTGCTGGCAGTTTATTTGAAGTAAATAATCACAAAGTATCTTGCTTTAACAAAATGTCAGCGTCTTAATAGATGGAGTAAAAAAAATGTCAGCGTCTCAATAGATGAAGGAGTCTGTCTACGTTGGCATGGTAACTAACCTTTGTAGCCGAAAATATTATTCCTTCGCTGCCAATTACAGTGAACGATACAGATCACATGACCAGGATGACGCGTGTTGCCCGTCGTCGTTCCTTGTGCAGGAAGTGGTAACATGGGGCGATGAGGTACACATGAAAGTCATTCTACCGGCAAAACCAGTGGCGAGACGAAATTGACAAAAGCTCCGTATTTATCCTCCTGTTGTTAGTTTGTTACAGTAGAAAGTTATAGTTCTATGTTTGGTTTGATTCGGAATGTGTATTGCTATCATACAACAGTCACTAGTCAGTAAAGCTGAAGGGCTGGCTAGTAGTAACCGTAACGTTACAGTAATTTGTAGTTACATCAGAATAGGGCTTGGCAATCTTACCCCAACATTGTCATCAAGATACGAACAGGAGTGCAGAAGATGGCCAGGGGACTGTGCCAAATAATTGGACGTGAAATCTCAAAGGGAAATTTCAACACCAACATCAGACAACAAATGACTCCAAGAGGGACTCTCCAGCTTCCCTGGTCCTCTATCAACAGTGTTCGAACCATGGCGGTAGGTCCAGAAATACACACACAGCCACACATATTTAGCTAGCTACAAACAGCCATAACATTAGTGTAGCCTACTGTCAAGGGCAATGTGAGTGAGAACATGTGAGTCATGATTCATCTTACCTAAACATTTGTCATGGTTCCCTTTTCCCTAACGTTACTGCCGATAGAAACAGTATTCTTTCCCACAATGTGCATTGTGAACTGTGCTGTAATGTATTTCGTTCTGGATGTTTCTGCCGTGTACTGTAAAAAAGTATTGATGAGTGTAATAGTAGTGTTTGTCCACTAGGTGCTGCCCTGGCCTTTCTCTTTCCAGCCACGGGACTTCAGCCTGCCCAACTCGTCCTGGGGCTCCGACATGAGGCGTCTGTATGAGCACTATAACAGCCAGTGTGAGGTAGAGACAGATGACGGAGAGAAGAAGTGGGGGGTCTGGAGAAGACTGCCCAGCTATAACCGCTCCCTCAAGTATGCCACAGGTACACTAAGGAAGGGTTTCTTTCACTTATGGATGGAGTGTGTGTGTGTGTGTGTGTGTAGGAAAATGCATGCACTCACTACTGTAAGTCGCTCTGGACAAGATAAATTACTAAAATGTGACGTAAAAAAAACGTGTTTGTATAACCCTGTCTCTCTCATGTCCTGGGCATAGTGTCTGAGTAAGATGCTGTGTGTATGTGTGTAACTCTGTGTGTCTCTCCTTCCAAGGTGGGGTGTATCTGAGTAAGATGTTGTCTATATGTGTGTCTCTCCTTCCAAGGTGGGGTGTATCTGAGTAAGATGTTGTCTATATGTGTGTCTCTCCTTCCAAGGTGGGGTGTATCTGAGTAAGATGTTGTCTATATGTGTGTCTCTCCTTCCAAGGTGGGGTGTATCTGAGTAAGATGTTGTCTATATGTGTGTCTCTCCTTCCAAGGTGGGGTGTATCTGAGTAAGATGTTGTCTATATGTGTGTCTCCTTCCAAGGTGGGGTGTATCTGAGTAAGATCATTCAGTCGAAGGCGCGTCTGTTCACACGGAACATCAGGGAGCAGGGTGCAGCGTTCGAGTACGTCGTGTTTGTCAACAAGCAGGAGCAGAAGTGTGTGTGTGTGTTCCAGGCTGGCCACCTACTGGAGGGACCCCCGGGGTGAGCTGTTTGTGTCTGTGTGTGCTGATGGCATGTGTACAACACTGGCCACCTACTGGAGGGACCCCCGGGGTGAGCTGTTTGTGTCTGTGTGTGCTGATGGCATGTGTATACTGTGACAATGTTTGTCCTTGTGTGTGTATCTCTGTAAAAATGACACAATCAACTGCTAGCATTCAAACATCATATTTAGTCAGAAGTGTAATGTTTATAAATTATGTGTGTGATTCCAGGCACGTCCATGGGGGGGCAATAGCTACCATGATTGACACTGTAACAGGGACCCATGCCACCTACCTCTCTGGGCCTGTCATGACTGCCAACCTCAACATCAACTACCGCAGGTACACATACTTTCTCCCTCACTCTGTTCATCACTCTCTCCATCACTCACTCACGGCTTATTAAACTCTAAAAACATGTTTTCATGTTATTGTGGTCATTATTGTAGGGTTCTAAGTGAGGTTCTAGATTTTTCCTGACCACATTTCCTGGTTATGACGCATACTGTATCCCGCCTCTCCTCCCCAAAGCCCCATCCCATTGGGTAGTACAGTGCTGCTCACCTGCTCATTGGATAAGAAGGAGGGACGGAAAACCTTTGTTTCCTGTCAAGTGACCAACACGGACAGCTCCAAACTACACACAGAGGCCACAGGTACTGTCACCCACCCTCACGTGTTGGTTGTGTTTTTAGACGTGTCATTGGACTTTCAGTCAGTCTGAAGTGTTCTCTCAGTCTTAGTATGTTTCTCTTTTCCCTCATCCTTCTCTCTCTCTCTCTCTCTCTCTCTCTCTCACTCTCCTTCTCTCTCTCATTCTCTTTCTCCTTCTCTCTCTCCTTCTCCCTCTCTCTCTCCTTCTCCCTCTCTCTATCCTTCTCCCTCTCTCTCTCCTTCTCCCTCACTCTCTCCTTCTCCCTCACTCTCTCTCCTTCTCCTTCTCTCAGGGCTGTTTCTGTCAATCACAATGGGACACCTATTAGGAGGATGATGGATAGGCCAGCTCATCGACCAACCAGACGCTACAAACACACAACATCAGAAACAGCACTGACTTCCTAGGGGGTGTGTTTGTCTGCACACAAATGTTTGGGTGTATATCAGTACCTTAGTGTGGGAGTGTGTATGCTTTAGAGTGTGTGTGTGTATGTGTGTGTGGTTATGACTGTCAGATCCAGTAATCTTCTTAACTCTAGCAGTTTGCCTGAGACACCTGATGCCTTGCGCTCCACTGACATAGCCTACAGATACTGTATATCATAGACACAACCAGTTGTGGATATTGTACCTCTCTTTCTCCACTGTTACACACTCCTGGACCACCAGCTCCAGTCAGAGTGAAGGACATAACCTCTGGTATATTATATTTAGGTCGAGGCTGTGGATAAAACTTTTCTGAACCCTTCTTCCCGACAGCTAAAGGTCCCGACACTTCTGCATGTGCAGGATTCTCTACTTTACGCACCTCCCTTCACATTTCTCAGTCAATTGTGAATGATAATCTTCATGTTTTACCTGTGAAACGTCCATGCAGCATCTGCATACCTGTGTCTAGTTTCAATCATAGCACATATTCTGCCTAGTGGCACCTGCTGTTGAGTTTTGGCCACATGAGAGAAAAATGTGCCCGTTCGCACAATCATCCTAAAATCTCATAAGAAATGAGGTGGTGTTTTGTCTTACAGTAATTTTATACTACGCTATTATATTGGGTTCTATTATGTAGAATACCATCATTGTGTGATCTGGCAGACATTGATTCAGCTTTGATCTAACTTTATTAAACGAGCACCATTCACCAGAGTAGCTTGTTCTCTATGAGTAGAACAGAGACTGTGTGTAAAGAAGCTTCAGGACCTTTAGCCGTCGGAATGAGGGGTCTAGAAAAGTTGGATCCACAGCCACTCCGATATATTTAATAGATTGTTTATTTTTTGTATTTTATTTATATAATTCTGATGAATTTATTGGGCCTTTACAGTTTGAGATTTGAATCATTGCTGATACGTTATTATGTGACCATTATGACCTCTTGAATAAAGCCTTACCTCTTGGGTACTGTAGACTGTTTTTCTATGGTATCTGGCTCAATGTGGGATAACTTTTCCATTCTCACTGGTCCATGTGTTATAAACAACCTTCAGACAGACTGATGTCATACAGACCCTTTTCTCTTCATCTGTCAACCTCTCTCTTCAAATCTACATCCCCCTCTCACCCCTTCTTTCTTCTTTCCCCTCTTCCTTCCTCCCTCTCTCTCTCTGTCGTTGTCTGTCTCTCTTTTTCTTTATTTGTCAGTCTATCTTGTCTCTGACCCCTCCCTCTTTGTGAATGATCCCCTTCCAGTAAGAAATGAATGACAGGCAGCGTTACGGTAAAAACTGACACGTTGTCCACATCACAGAGTTCAGAGGATTCTGTCAGCATAAACCCAGCAGACCACATAGCCTTAACCAGCACTCTCACTACTGAGACTGATACTGAGGACAAAACATAGACACTATGGTCCCAATCTGGCCCTTTCAAAATGCTACTTTATTCGACTCTTCGGGTATCGTAGGCACCCATAACACATAGTAGGCATGGTAACGAACTGATAACAGTAGGCATGGTAACGAACTGATAACAGTAGGCATGGTAACGAACTGATAATAGTAGGCACGGTTACGAACTGATAATAGTAGGCATGGTAACGAACTGATAATAGTAGGCATGGTAACGAACTGATAACAGTAGGCATGGTAACGAACTGATAACAGTAGGCATGGTAACGAACTGATAACAGTAGGCATGGTAACTAACTGATACTAGTAGGCATGGTAACTAACTGTACTAGTAGGCATGGTAACTAACTGATAGTAGTAGGCATGGTAATGAACTGATATTAGCAGGCATGGTAACTAACTGATACTAGTAAGCATGGTAACTAACTGATACTAGTAGGCATGGTAATGAACTGATGCTAGTAGGCATGGTAACTAACTGATACTAGTAGACATGGTAACGAACTGATACTAGTAGGCATGGTAATGAACTGATACTAGTAGGCATGGTAATGAACTGATACTAGTAGGCATGGTAACGAACTGATACTAGTAGGCAGGGTAACTAACTGATACTAGTAGGCATGGTAACGAACT